>NC_056739.1:244593576-244688576 GCF_019279795.1 Protopterus annectens | reverse complement strand
TTTTCCTCTGTGTGTGTGTGTGTGTTGGTTATACTTGTCGACTCACCCATTGCATTACTTTGCAGGGCTTGTCGATGTCATCCACCATAGATGCACCACTGGGCACTCTCCAGGCATATAAGCTCCATGACACGTGATAAGTACGTAACACTATAATACATGCAACTAGATAGGTAGGGGTTCTAGTCTCAATACTGACAACTGTGTGAGTGTATGTGTCTGTGTATGCATATCCCTTGTAGCAGTAGCAGTGTGGCTATTTTGCCTGTGTGTGCAATGGTTATACCATTTTGTTTGCCTGTCCCACCATGTTAACTCTCCCATCACCAACCTATTCAGGGCCTACAGATGTCATCCACCTTAGATGCACAGTTAGACATTTTCAAACACAATAGCATTGTGGCGCATGCAATATGCATGGCAGCCTATAGTGTACAGAAGCAGATAGGTAGGTGTTCTAATCTCAAAACTGGCAGCTCTATATGCATGTATGCTTGAATGCATATCCCCCTGCAGTTGTGTATGTGTGGGTGACATGGTTATACCATTTTAAGGGCCTGTTAACCCCCCAGTGGCAATCATTACAGCACCTCCAGATGTCATCCACCTGAATAGTAGTGGCAGACACTGCAAAATGATGTAAGCTCGTGGTGCATGTGATATATATATATATATATATATATATATATATATATATATATATATATATATATATATATATATATATATATATAGCACTATCATATGTAACAGTAGACAGGTAGGGGTCCTAATTTCAAAAAGGGCAGTTCATGAGTGTGTGTGTGTGTGTGTGTGTGTGTGTGTGTGTGTGTGTGTGTGTGTGTGTGTGTGTGTGTGTGTGTGTGTATGTATGTGTATCCCCTTGCAGCAATGCAACTGTGTTAGGGCCACCACCTTAACTTTCAACCCCTTAGAGAAAGACATCCAGATAATGCCATACAGAAAAGTGGGACAAAGGCCAAATATTAGGCTCAATCTGTAAATATTGCTCTGACAAACATAGAAAGTAGATAGCATAACAGAACGTGCATTCACATGCATTTTCTGAAGGGTATGAAATCTGACATAAAAATCTATGTCAATGTTGTCTAATGTCAGTCATCAATGATTTGCTAGTACTGTGCCAGAAGACCACAATGTTATTACAAATGGAACAAACATATGTGGCAAACATTGGGACATTCTGCAAAAATCTGTAGATGTGAGGGTAGGGCCACCACCTTTCCCACCATGCAGGTTACAGTCCATGTTTGGCCAGGAATGACCTGTGACAACTACTCAAACAACATAGAGGTCCCCAGAGTTTAAAACAACACATATTTCCCAAAGTTTCCTACTAGTTGCATAAAGCAGTTACTGCATCAGGAGCACCTTACTGTTATGAGAAATAGCATAAGCTATGGTAATGTGACACAAAGAAGCTGTCATAGTGGCAAACCAAGAGAAGCCCTGTCCATTGCACCTGCCGTGGGTATGGTGTGTCCTGCCAACTCTCACAATACTATAAGAAGTGTTCCACATAGTACATTTGATAAGGTGGTAACCCTACTCTGTGTTGCCTAGTTGTGTGCAATATGTAGACATGTGTAGTCCCTGCAAGTAACTGCTGCCCCCAATGACCCATATGTATCTCAGCATGAATGCTAAATGCCACCACCCACATATGTAGACATTGCCTATGGCTGTGGCTGCTGTAAGTAGTGTGCTGTGTGTCATTAACCCACAGACTGATGTTAACACACTGCAATGGGGTCATACAGCAGGTATGGAATGTTGCCATGGTCCTGGGCTCAAGCTGAATGCAGAGAAAAGTACCATCATACCATATGGCGAGGACATGGTCACACTGTTACCCACATCAATGGCAACCTCATACACATGCTACCTATGTTGACAGACCTAGGTACTCAGATTGCTAACACTGCTGCATTTAGCCATCAAGTAGTGGCAGTAGTCAGAAAAGCCTTGTACATGGTTCACCACATAGGTAAAGGGAATGCATATAGATGAAAGGTGGACATTACCTCTGTATAGTCCTCAGTCAGTACAACAATGAATTATCATCATGGCCAGTCTGGTATGTACCTATGCAAACATCTGTAGCAACTGGAAAGGCTATGTTAACACCTACAAAGGTTATCCATGGCCTTCAACATCTGTTCCATGCAGACAGCCTTGAATCAGCAGTGCACCACTTGGTATCGTACAGGTTGTCCACAAGTGGGCTGTGGCATGACTAGCTGGCAATGTTTGGCTCAGCCTTTCAACAGCTGCCCCATATATATGAGTCTAACTCTTTGCACATTACCAGCATGGCAGGCCTGAATCGCATATGCAACAGCAGAAAATCCTGCTGGAGAGACAGGTTTGTCTCCCACAGGCTGCCCTGTCTCAGGAATGCACTTCCTATACATGTCAAACAGAGTACCATGTAGACCCTCATCAAGTGCATCTGTGATGAGTGGATGGGAGAACAGACATCTGTCCCAGGGTTCCAAGCTGTGTCTATCAATGCCAGGGGCAACAGGTGCTGATCACTGATTCTGTTGGGGATAATGTAATGGCTAGGATTGTAAGGAACCCAGGGCCAGTACTCTAGTAACAGTCTATGGACCTATGAACCTGCAATGCTACAGAACTCCCAGGTGACATGTATCAACAGTACCATGCTGTGTCAAGGAGTATGCATGCAAGTTTACTCTGTCTGCCCCCATTGTCCCTCACACACTTTTCCATGCATATGCACCTTGGTAAACATGCACATATACAGATGTAACTTGGCGATGAAAAAGTCTCTGCAGTGCCACTACTCCTTCCTGAGCTTCTGCAATGGCAATGGGTCCCCATGACCTAAGACACACACACACCTGAAACAGAAACAGAAACAGAATAAGATCTGTAAGACAGCAGTCAGTCAGCAGTGTTAACTGTAATAAAGCATTGTGGCACAAAGGTACATACACCTTGATGTGTACGCATGCCAATTGCCAGCAGACAACACCTTACAGGGCATAACACTACTGCATTACAAACTGCCATTAACTGTAATATAGTCACCCTATGCATCAGACACATATTACCTTGTCCCTGCATCAGTGGTATGGATAGCAGGGATGTGGCACAGGTATCACCACATGCACAGGGTGTGGTGTGGGGTTGCCAAAGGACTAGGCTGTGCCATACAGTTGACATTGTGTATGTGTGTCTGGAGGGGTGCTGGTCAGCTCCGCCATGGAGAGGAGCTGCATGTGTCTGTTGTTGACCTGCATGTGGCTGTGAGTGTGTACATGCAGCTGTGGACTGTATGTGGCAGAATGTCCAGTTCACCATCTCTGACCATGAACACGGGAACTGGTTCTGCCAGGAGTGGCACTGGTATCACCTTGCCCAGGGTCGGATGCTGTACTACCTGCTGATGGTGACTGGTGTCTGCTGGGCCTGTGTCCCTCACGGGACTATCCAGGACCATGTGCCCATGGACAGCCATGTGGTGTGGACAGCACCCTCCCTTCTGTAGTGCTGGTGATACTGACACTATGTGAGTGTGACTGTGCACAGTCATGTCAGCTCTCAGCTGATGTTGTTGCTGACCTACGTCCATGTGTCCAATGCCCTACTCCCACTACATGTTTAAGCATAGACATTGCATGGTTAAGGACTGACAATGTCTCACCTCACCGTCTATCCAGTGCATCAGCAAAATAACATAAGGCATCACCAATTCCATGGAGGGAGTCATGCATGCCAGGCAGTGTGGCATCCATGACCAGGAGCATCTGTCTGGTGTACAGTTCACAGTGTGCCTGTACCTCCATGATGGACTGAGTATGCATCAGGTGACATGTGCTGTGACACCTCTGTCCCACAGCCACTCAGCCATGAGCACGTCAAACATGTTACACTTGGGAGACTCCATTGTGAGACACACTGGTGTGCCTCTCACCTAGCTGTGCATGTGGATGGTCACAGTTACTTGTGTGTCAGGTGACAGACTCCACCAAATCACACACGCACTGCTGTCTCTCACCAACAGGTACTGTCATGAGTCTGTCACATTCCATTTTGGAATGCCTGACCTGACATGTACATCCCTGGACTATATGCATTGAGACATGAGTGAGCACACTGATTATGTGTCCTATGCAACTATGTCCCTAGCCTTATGCAGCATTCCACTGTCACCCGGACTGATGCCACAGTACAGTCAGGAATAGATTGATCTTAACATGTAGCCTTTTATTCTGTGTTATTCCAGGGGGTTCTGAGACCTGTGAGTCTGGCATGATATAGTCAATAGACCATGGTGCACTGCAAGAGATGGCCATCATCTGCACCCACTGCCCTCCATGCATCTGGCAATGGCTCTCACCATCCCTATAGTGACTCCACTAGTAAATGTGGTGATATTATCACAACCAACATACAACTGTCAGCAGAGCACATATTGAAGGCCATGCTGCTAAGCTCTAGGGGTGTATCATTATTCTGCCCTCATTGCAAGCATTCTTAACCCTGGGTAATGCAGACATCTGTGCACTGACACACACATGGTTCAAAGCTGCAGAGATCACCCCAGCCTTACCTGGTCAACCATCCTATCATAGATTCAGAACCTAAAATGTAACCAGTAATGTCATGGGACATGGGGTTTCAGTATATGAGACACATACACACCTCCATGCTGTACAGCCAGTAAGATGCACAGGGGACATTGTAGGGGCAGTTCACCATTGCCAGCACACCTATTAAAATCATAGCTAGCTACCAGCCACCACATGTGAGCAGGAAGCCCATTCAGCTTATATGTACCTCATCAATTATAGCAGGAGTCAGGGTCTGCATCCTGATCCTGGTTCAGTTGAATGACCCAAACATACATTAGAAGATGTACCCATGCCAGCACATAAATGTTCATAGAGCCATCAACAGTGGAATTACAAACACCTTGGTGCAGCTAGGGGTTACCCCCACATGAGGTGAAGGTGTTGTGCAGTTGATATAACACCACACAGGTTACCATTGCAGCATCCCTACAGTGTCATCCTCTGTGGCAAAGAAACCATCATGCAGTGATGTTAGCAGTCACCATCTCCCACAATTCCTATCCAGCTTGGATCAGCCATATATACACCTCCAACATGGAGTACATCCTTCTGGGGGGATAAACACAGCCTCACAGTACCCAACCACTTATTAAGGACTGACACCAATATCCATACATACACACAAGTGCTATATGTGCATTTGTATAGGTGCATGGAGTCAGGTATACCCAACAGGACTACATCATCCTCTGCTAGGATATGTGCACCTGTCTAGTGGACATCTGCAATGCATACTTTCCATAACAGGAATGACATACTGCTGTCTGAGACAATGTATGGGTAGGTGCCCATATTGGAACAATGTCTCCTTAGCATTAACATGCAATGAGGATCAGTCCTGGAAACATGCACAACTATCATAAGAGATTACATTGTCAACATCCACTACAGACAGTCATATCCCTACTGCACATATGTCTGCAACATCACAGGAAGTACCTGCATCAGCTCAGTTCCGGTGGTCAAGGACACCAGCTATACCAGTGCTGTAGGTATAGCATACTGAATACCTGACAGAGCCAGTATAGGATTCATCCCCTGTCTTCCCCATTAATACTTCAGGATGTCCACAGTGCCACCCCCATCTCCTATATGTATGGTACAGGTCACTACTGCTATGTGAATTTTATGGTATACATCTGCCATAGTAGCCTGTCACACCAAAGGATGCATCCTACATGACCCCAAGCATAATCTTGCAACACCATAAGACACTGTATTCAAAGGAGGCCTGACTACTGCCTTTGTCCCAGTTGTTTGAAGGACAGCCACTGTCAACCCTTTAGACTAAGGCAGGGCATCCACCACTCAGTCACATGATAGACCCAGCAGCCTAACTAGGGTGTTCTGCAAAGCCATAGCACAGTTTATAGTCAACCACATTTAGAAGAGCATTGTTAACCTGTACACACTTCATCACACACAGTTAGGCTCGGTCATGGAAGGGTTCATGTCTGTTACACTCAGTTGACCTGTATGACACAGCCACCAGAGCCATGGATAGATTGTGACAGTGTAAACTGCCTACCTTGACCTGGACATTTCTATGACAGTATAACTCACCTGGCCATGATAGATATACACTCCCAAGTATGCATCACACCATATGCTACCATAGGGGTAACACACTGGCACACTGACACGACCCACCTATTCCACATATGGGAATCCATCTCAAGCAGTTGTCCCATAAGCAGTGGTGTAACCTATTGTACTGAGTTTGTGCATCTGCTATGTGTGATGTACACTTCTGAGGTGCAGGTAACAGCCATTGGCCTATGGCCGACCATGTCTGCAGACAACTGTATGCTGTGTGCCATCACCAGATTCCCTAGTGATGAGGACATCTGCCTAGGAGGGTCTCACACAGTTCCATGACTGTTGCCAGACACATGGCCTCAGGCCACATACCAGGGAATGCAGTGTCAACCCCTTTGGGGAGAGGGAGGTCCCCACATATTATCACAGTAGTAACAACATTCTACGCATGCAATCAGTCATGAGGAATCTGTGGTTACAGGTCTTTGGCAACATGACATTTCCCCACAATGTTTCTTCCATTGTATGGTAAACCTTCTACATGTCCTACCTCATACATAAGGGTATGTCATCAAGGGACATGGGGCCAAAACATCCCGCTATTTCCCACAATAAGGCCCATTATTAGGTTTTATTCCCTGTTCATCATTCACATCACACAGCACATACAGCCACTGGGGACATCACAGAGGTTCCCCCCAGGGAATACCAGAGCTTCAAACATCTACCATACACAGATAGGAAATAAGCCCAACCCTCTACCCAGTTGCATACATACTCCTCAGAGGTGACCTCTCTGTGGTATGCAAGGCAATCACAGACTCCACATTTCTGGGACTGCTGCACATTTACAACTCATGCTCCACTCTAACACACACACATGCACTCACCCTTGTGTGTGACATGAACTGGGCTTGTTGGAGGCTCAGATGTGTGTCACATACACTTAACCTGCTGTGGAATGGTCACCCTGTCCACATCAGCAGGGTAGCTATTTACACATTTGTAGGTGGAGCCTGGATAACTGGATGGTAAACTGCTCATACACCCTTGGGATACCACTTGTGTCCCTGTTGGACTGGGGAATCAGGTGCTGCCTTGCATACACATGGGCTAACATCTGGCCTAGGCATATGGGTGCTCAGGGCCCATGGCCTAGTAACCTCATACGGTACCAGGTATACCAGTTATGGCCTGAGTGCTGTGAGAGACTGTGCTGTTATGTGTCCAAACCCATCAGTGCCATTGACTGTGTTGTGTCCCCTAAGGGCAATGTTACAGTACCATGTCCTACAGCCTACAATTGACAAATAGTTGAGTGGTACTACAAGTACATATGGACATTCCAGCAACATCTGTACTACACAATAACTGTGAGCAGTGCATACGTGGTGTAGGGTGTCCTCCTTGTAGGTGTCTGACATCTGCAGTAACCAGATGTCTGCAGAATGTGTACATGTGGCTTATATATGTAGACCCCATGGCAGACAAATGTGGATTTCTGGAAACCAGTTGGACAATATGTGATTGCTGTTCCCAGAGTGTGTGAAATGTGTCTGTGGCATGCCAGACCCCTTGAAACACAGTAATGGTACATTAATATCTGGTACTATATTCATTCCCTTGCATTGTATGCTCAGTATGTATATACACTGCTGCTGAGGCAGATCCAGTGTCCCCCCACTACTATTGTTTATAACCTTCGGTCCTGCTGCAGGGGTCACCAGGTATGCTAGCCATAGGTGACAGGCAATGACATACAGGTGTGGAGTACACAGCAACCTCGCCAGAGTATGTCGGGAATGGTCAGGGACACCTGGGCAATCTTTGAACTAAGTCTGTAGAACATTCACACACTGACAGGGGCTCACTGACAGTACATGATGTGATATACCAGCTGTATCCACCAGTACTTACTGTCACTACTGTACAATAGACAATCCAGTAGCATTCATATGTGAGCTGACCATTGCTGCAGTGACTCAGGGGCCAGAGCTGTGATCTATGTCACTGCAAACAGAGCTAAAAGGGACAGGCATAGGTGCAGAACAGCAGACTAACAGCAACATGTCATTCCAAGATATGTTGTTGAGACCTACTGCCAAAATTCCTGTATACCATGAATGCATCCCCCCATCTGCATTCCATTACATACTTAATTCTATGACATACCTGGTATAGTGCTGTACTCCTTTGTGAGAAGAAATCCAGTAGTAGTTTTAGTAGGAAATCACAGTCTGTCTTCATGAAGAAAATCTCAGATATGTTTACCATATGCAGCAGCTTGACTTTTGTAGGTAATGCTCATGAACAGGTGATTGCCTGTGCAAAGATCTGCGACTCACACTTGGTAACAGGATCCAAAACAGCTGGGTTGCCTTTTCATTAGCCAATGGCATGGCAACACAGTGCTATAATTAAGGCCTTCATGTAGGCCTTGCCTTTTTTCCTGGCCTGTGAGGATATTATCAAAGTGTGGGAGCTACAGCATCACAAAGGATAAGTAGAAATACTGTCCACTGTTGGGATTGATGTGTTATGTACACAGTTTTACATGCTATGTCTGGTCATTGGTAACAGACTTTCTGATTCTGTAGCAGTGTCCTGTTTAACAATGTGGGTTGCAGTCAGTAAGAAGACAAGTAGATGTGAGTGCCATACATCATTTTTATCTGAATGTGCATGATGCTGCAGTTGACGCTAGTCCCTGCCCTGTTCTAGGTGTTTGGGAGGTATGGTATTTCTGTAGCAGGTAGCTGAACATACTGCTGCTTGTTTAGCAGGCAGCAGCTGCTGCATTATGGCTAGGAGTCATACTGGGGATTGTGAAGACATCTAGGTACAGCAAGCTGTTAATGTCAGTGAGGGAGCAGTGTCAGCTCTTGTGTCACAGCATGGCCAGGGTGAGGGTACCCATAACAGTCCAGGTGAGCCATGTGCCTCTGGTACATATGTTAAGTAATAGTGCTATCCATACAGTGGTAGGTAACATTTAGGACACATATTCATATTTGTGACATGTGTCCCACCCTCCAGGCCTTCAATGTGCTACTGTGCATGGCAGTGACTGCGGTAGCAGCAACCAGTTTTGCTTGATGTTGCAGGGCTCAGTTATTCCTATCTTGTATTGACATGCATGCAGTTGTTGTGCAACAGACTGGACTGTGTGTCAGGACTTTGGATGCCCAGATGTGACACATGCTAGGAATGTAAGAGATACAGCTACTGAGTCATTATTATGGCAAGGGTATTTGCAAGATATATGTGCATGCATACAGTGAGTTATACAGGACTGGCATGGACATGTGGGTTCGGATGGGTATGGCATGTGACACTGACCAGTATGTCATGATTCTGTAACATCAATCTGTACTGACTTGCCAGTACTTCAACACACAGAATAGGTTTTCTGACAACCCTGCCATAAGTAGGGGCACAACTGTGAACATTTTGCAGCAGTCTGTGCAGTTGTCAGCTCTACTTGATATCATAGGCCTCCTGTACATCCATCAGCATTTATTTGGCTGTGTACTGGTTCGGTGTCTGCATCACAGGCCCAAGTACTCTCATCTCCTTTTATGTCCCTAACTGGGAGGTTCATAGCTCTGACCAACACCTCCTCCAAATTTCCAAACCTAATAAATCCATTAGAAAAAGTCTTTATAGTCACTCAGTCAGAACTTCTTGGAACAAACTCACTCTCTATATCAGATCAATCTGAAACTCTCCCAATTTCAAACTTGTCTTAAAGGAATACCTGCTTAACTCATGGACCTACCCCTGTAAAGATCCTACTTGAATCACTACCTCTCTCACCTTATTCTCCCTCTCTTTCGCTTCTCTTTTTGCTACATCTTATACTCACCTACTTGTATTTTTACATCTATTTCAGTATCTAGCACTTTTGTTATATCTAATTCTTGTATTAGATAAATCCTACTTATATTTTATATGTATTTCACTGTCTATTCCTTACTATCTCCTACTAGACTCCACTCTATACCTAATATTTCTCTACTTCCCTATTTCTCTCCCTTCTTTTCCCATACATGCCCCTACTTCCCACTTCTCTAATCTGTTACTGTATAGCATTCAATCCATGTATTTTAAGATTGTTCATCTTCCTTCAAACTTTGTATAACATGAATCTTATTTTACGTTATGTATAAAACATATTTTATCTCCTTGTTTGTTTGCTTAAAGTTGTATTTCATTGTAATAATTTCAGTAAAAAAGGGTATCTGCCCAGCCAGACTAACCCGATTAACAAATGGCAAGTAAATAAAATAAGTAACATACAATAAAGTACGCTGTCATTTACTCCCATTGTATGTAGGAGGAATGTGTCACTGGCAACCAAGATATGTTTGTAAATACACAAACAAGTTTTCAGATCTGAGTTGGCTTAGTGGGCTAATGCACTCTTCTGTAGTTGACAAGGTCCTGGGTTCAATACTTGACAGAAGTGTATTTTTGGTGATGTGACATCACTGTAATCCATGATATATTTATAGAAACAGCAGTGATTTTCCAGAGCTGAGTTGGCCTATCTGACTCTGCATTATCTTGGTTCTCAAGCCACCTCTCCAGTAGACTCCAGGCAGTAAAATGGCAAGCCAATTTCTCTCTCTTCCTTACCATTGAAACAGGGGTACCCCAAGGCTCCATTCTGATGCTCCTACTTTTAACATCTTTATCAATGACCTCTACTCTTCTTCACCACTCTCTACTGTTGTCCAGTATGCTGACAACTCTGCTGTCATCTGCTGCTCCGACAGCATCACTCACCTCATTCCCTTACCCAAGAGTCCCTTCATGCAGTTGAAAGATGGCTTACTTCCAACAAACTATTACTTAGCTCAAAGAAAACTAAACTTCTTTTTTCTCCCTACAACTCTCCATCATCACAAAGCCACCTTTACTGTCTCCTCCCTCATCAACACTATCATCTCCACTGAACATAACACTCAACTTCTAGGCGTTCTTACTAACGACCAAGTAAAATTCGATCTCCACACTCATCAATGCATTAAAAAGATACATCAAAAGCTGGACCTGCTTTACAGGCATAAAAAATTCCTTACAAATGTTTCAAGATTTTACCTTGCACAAACTTTCCTACTTCACATACTTTTCTATGCGGCCACTATTTTCACAAATCTACAATCCAATTTTCTGCTAACAGCCTTCTGTTTTTAATCTGTTTCCTCATCTGTTGTCTGGTCACTGACCTGTTTTTTTCTTATGCCTTTACCCTTGCTTATACTATATACCTTTAGATCATCTGCTTTTCCTATTGCTGCCTCTAGCATGTGACCTCCTATGATATGTTTCTCTACTATTATGTACAAAATTGACTATACTCAATTATGTTTGCATATATTGTACATTGTTTTTGAATGATGTTATTTGTATGCTTTCTCTGACAAGTTTCTGTACTATGTTTTACTTAGTTTGGATACATTCTTCTCATATGTATATTTTTTTACCATTGTTATTTACATTTGTTTCTGTTTTACTAAAGTAATGTATTTCAGCATTTCCTGGTTAGGGGTCACCACAGAGGAACATCAGTCTGCTTATGATTGGCAGTAGATGTTGACAGTGCCGAGGTGCCAGCCTGCCGCCCAAACTTCAAAAGGCACACCCATTTATGCACGCACCTACCTGCATGTCTTTAAATGTCACTCAACTGCAGGGAGGACATGCAGACTCCACAGAGAAGGCACTCCAGCCGATAATCAAACCGGAGAACTTCTCGCTGTGAGGCGACAATGCCAATCGCTGCACCACTGTGGCCTATATTTGTTCCTGTTTTACTATTGGAGCTTTTCCCCTCAGCTCTCTGCTGAAAAAGGGCTATTGCCTAGTCAGACTAACCCAGTCAACAAATGTCAGATAAAATAAATAAATAAATATTTTTTCTTAGTTTAGTTTAAGCATGGAAAGCAGGCAAAGATGTCAGCAGAGGATTATGGCAAGCTGGCAAAGAACCAGTTGGCAAAGGTGTGTGAATTCAAAGGACTGGTCCATGCCTACCTGACGAAAGAGGAAATGATTTTAGCCTTAGCCACAGCAGTAGCCCAGACCAGCAACCAGGAGGATAACCAATCTGGTGATGTGGATTTGCAGCCCTCAGAAATAGGACAGTTAACCTTTTCTTCAGAGGACTTAAAAATCCATCTGGAGTTAAACAGACTTGAACTGGACTACAAACATTTGGAATTATAATCAGTAGAGGCACTGAGGCTTTTGGAGGCTGAAAAAAATGACAGACTGCAGCATTTGGAGGCTGAAGAAAATGAGAAGCAGCATCAGCATGAGAAGGAGAAATTGACTCTTTGTCAGGGTCATGGAGGTCATGGGGAAAACAATAACTGAACCCCAGAAATTTCTTCTACAATTTACAAAGGGTGATAACTTTGATTTATTCATATACTTAAAAGACTATGTAAACTGTATAATGGTGCTCAAGGGCCCTGGGTACAGTCCCTGACCTCCTTACTCCATGGTAAAGCTGTAACTGCTGTTTCTAAATTGTCTGATACTCATTGGGCAGGATTCACGAAGGCTTGCATGGAGTGTAAGAGACGTGCAACACTCCATGCAAGCCTCGCGATCCAGGAACAGCCCTAAACTCCATGTAAGAGACCAGCTAAAACGTCTCTTACACGGACTGGGCGTGGACATGCTAAATACCTCACTTGCAGCTGAAAGGTATGCAAATGAGGTATATTAGCGATCCACGAAGCAGAAACCAGTCCGTGTAAGAGACGTTTTAGCTGCAGAAATGTACTCAGTTGACAACTGAGTACGTTTCTGCAAATTCCACAACGGAGCCATGTCAGCTCCAAAAAAAGGGTGCATATGACTCAGACAGCATGCCAATGGCCAAATATGTGGCCATTGGCAAGATAACCCGATGCCAAAATATTAAAAATATAATTTGTTTTTAAACCCAGCGCAGCCCCGCGCAAACGGGCTGCGCTGTATAAAACCATAAAAAAGAAGGTTATAAACCCACAAATGTGGGTTTCATGCAATACATGGAATGACAATGCAGGGACCAGCAGACCAAAAACAACATGGCTACCGTGTAGTGGTTGCTAAGGGGGGAAGCTGAGTCTAAGACATGTAACTAAGCATTAGTAGGCAATCTCATGTAAATGAGGGTTAGGATACTGAATCTTACAGTCACATAGCAAATGAGCACAGTCTGAGTAGTGTAAGAGATACATAAGGGGGAGGAATAGAGTAGGAGATAGGTGACATCACAGGGGGAATGGTAGAAAGAAATGCAGTTCATTGGAGGTCAGTGTAACATGACAGATGACAGACACAGATCATGGAAAGAGGTGTGCCACTAGATAAGTCATGGAAAGTCAAGAAATGGAAGGTGTACACTGTTACTTACACCAAAGTTTCTGGCTGGGCGTGCATGCGCACGTGTGCGCGCCATGAAGCGCGAGTAGGGCAGTGTGCGCGCGAGTAAGGCAGACTGAGCATGTGGGAGCGTGTTGGGAGATGTTTAACACTGTTTGCGCGGGTGTGCATGCGTGTAGGGCAGGCTGAGTATGTTGGAGGCTGTTGGCAGACGTGTAACAGTGTTTGCACGGGTGTACGCGCGTTTTAACCCGAATAAGTAGATTCTGAACCGTATAAGCACGTGTGCGCGTGTGTAAGCCACTGTGAGCGTGTTTCTGATGGTATGCACGTTGCTCCCCCCTGAGGAAACAGAGAGGAAAAAGGAAGCAACAGAATTAATAGGAAGCTAGCAGGGATAACTGCTGAAGCTAGCAGGTGAAAACAATTAGAAGTAGGCAATTACACAGGCAGAATAGTAGCCCAGCCCAGCACTTAAAACTCTGCAAACAGTAGTGCAGGATGTTTCTCTTAAGAGACACTGCAAGACAGGAGTAAGCTAATAGAAGTGAAAACTGAAAAAGCTTAACTCAGAGCAGAAATGTTAGGGGCTGCCATAGCTGTCATAATGAGACATAGGCGACTTGCTGAGGGTGGTGACAATGCAGATGGTGCCAGACAACCCACAGTGAGGAGACGGAGAAGAGTGTACAGGCCCAGGGTCACCTATAATGGGTTACATGAGCTGGAGATAGTAGAGCGCTATAGAGTGGACAGAGAGCTCCTGCAGCAAATAGTTGAGCTGTGCAGGCCATGCCTCACACACAGAACCAACAGAGGGGAGCCCATCCCAGTGGAAACCAAGGTATGTGTTGGCCTAAGAATACTAGCAACAGGTACCTTCCAGAGACCAACTGGCGATATGATGGGGATATCACAGGCATCAGCCTCCAGGGTACTGCACCAGTTCCTGGATGCCATGTCAGCACATGTCGGTGATCATGTATATTTCCCCAATGCCTGTGAGGTATTGGCCAGCAATATGCGTCTCTTCCAGCAAATAGCGGATTACCCTGAGGTAGTGGGTGCAATAGACTGCACGCACATATGCATCAATGCACCAGCCGGTGAGCGGGGTAGGGCCTACATTAACCGCAAGGGCTTCCCCTCTATCAACTGCCAGGTCGTGTGTGATGCCCAGGGCATAATAATGAATGTGTGTGCTGGCTGCCCTGGGAATTACCACGATTCCCACATCTGGCATTTGACGCAGCTGTACCAGACATTTGCCAATGGGGACATCCCACACGGACACCTAGTGGGGGATGCAGGTTATGCACTGGAGCCGTGGCTGATGACACCCATCAGAAACGCACACACACCTGAACAGGAACGCCATAATGAGGCACATGCACAAACACGTAATGTAATAGAGCGTGTGTTTGGGCTGCTCAAGTCACGATTCCGGTGTCAGGACACATCTGGTGGAGCCTTGCAGTACACACCAACTACATGTCCCCAAATTGTCATGGTATGTGCTATGCTACATAATATGATCTAGCGAAAACAGCTGCAGCAGGACCAGCATAGGGCTGGGCCAAACAGCCCCCCACCATTGCCAAGGCCATCACAGGCAGAGCATGACTTGGAGGAGGAACAACCTGAGCCTGCCCCAGTAGGCAGAAGGAGGCGTGCCAAGTATGCCCTGGCCTTGGCAAAGAGGCAACGCATAGCACATACACTGGCTCAGTAGGAACCCTGGGAATGATACCCCCTCTGACTCACTCAGATAATAACATGGATGCCTAAAATGACATGACCTGCTCACAAACATATACAGGGAAGTGTAATATGCGCATCCGACAGAGGCAGCCCTGCAGCACCACCTGAGGCATGAATGCCATGTGTTAAGTAATGTAACACCATGTACTATATGCACACATGAGCACCCTGACTAACATCCACCCTCACCAAGCATGAAGCCACAAAATGATGATGGGATGATCAAGTGCAATAACTGGCTGAAGTAATGCAGTTAGTCAACGGGGAGCCAATGTGTTTCAGGCTGGGAAGACATGCGGAGCATGACATGATGCACCACCTGCTAGGGGTGGCGTGCACCTATCATGCCATGCCCCATGGATAATGGCAAAGGCTGTCAGTACCCACAGCATGCCCTGAATAGGTAAGTCTCAAAACACAAACCCACCTTCATAGGTTCCACAAGGGATAGGAACCTAGATGTAATGCTACCCAATGACAGATGTCTAAACAGCAAGATGTGTGCAGTGTAAATGCACACAGTATGGAGAATGTAGATACCAGTCCTGTAATAGAGAACTGGGTCAAGGCTCACATCAGCACCCTAACACTACCAGGTCACACCTCATACTGTGCTGTACAGCCGCAAAACATGGAACAAGCTACAAAAGGAGGGTGACTAGCAAGAAATGTCAAGGATAACCACACCCCCATGTTGGTACCACAACAAGAAGCAGCATGGATTAGCCATGGTCAAGTACCAATGGCTAAAACTGCCTCCCAGTATATAGCCTGCTGCAGACTACTGTCCTAATACCAGGAACTGCACCTGGCCTATGTCGGAATACATGAATATATCAAGCCCCCCAAACCACATTATATTGCTTGACTGAAAATACCCAGACATACACCGGGAGCATTATACTAGCACCAACACAGTAGGAGAAAATTTCCCAGAATCCATAAACCAAAATGCCCAGGAACAATGTACCACTCCCACAAGAGGGTGTGATAATCAGCAACATGTGTACTGGATGGCAAGATGAGAAGTGTACCCCTCACCGGTAAGACCAGACCATAGAGTAATCACACTGGATATACACATCCTGACCCCAGTCCCTGGCCAGAATACCACAGTGAAAAACATGTGTAAAGCATAGGGTGCAGCCCTCCAAACTGATGTTGAATCCACGAAAGGCCCTGTGCAAGTGCAGAATATGGGACACACCACAGAACATGTTATACAGGCATTCCATGAACACAGCCAGGAATGCTTGGAGTATGCAATCACAAATAACAACAACACACAATGCCATACACGCAGGCATCTGGCATGCTGGACTCCAGCCATTACCAAACCATGCAAGAGAATGAGGAAGCTACCACATAATAGAGCAAACATAAAAAGGGAAGTAATCACTGACCAGTAGTATGGCAATAACATATGTCCACACATACAATCCACTAAGTCCAGCCACAACAAGTAGAATCTGTGAATCCAGAGGCAATGTGACACCAGTCCCAAGTTCACAGACAACCACAACACCCCCCCAATAAATACAAATATATATGATAGATGCAACCATGTATCCAAACCAGAGGTTGAGCTCCACCAACTCAGTACTGTCAAAACTAGTCAGGAGGAGAACGTAACCAAATACACCACAAACCCAGTCCCACATAGACCTACCACAACTGTAAACCAAACACATAAATACAGACAAATATTCCCGGAGGCCTTAATTACAAACACACCACACCAACAGAAGCCACCAAAGCAGATCACAAGCAACCACAACCTTCAAACATAGCACATGCAACGAATAGTACGCAAAGCTGGTGTGCCAAACAGTCACAGGCCAGAAGGAGAAACAACATGCCTGATACAGTTGTAATAGGTGTCTGTATAGGCAGACACACTGCTGTCCCACTCACCAGACTGAACAAGGGAAAGGGTAGAGTAAGCTGCCTGTAGGCTGCCACAAAATGCCACATAACACAAGTACGCAGGTCACCCCAAAGTAAGCAGAAATATGATGCACTCAATGTCCATGCTGGTGTGAATTACCTGAGATGTACCTCAGTGGTCAACATGAAAAGAGACATGTATGGTCCCTCTGAGTATGTACCCCAGGCTGGTATGACACTGGCTGTGTGCAGCATCCAACCCTCACCAAGAATGATGCCACAGTACAAACACAGAATGCTCATGTTTAACAGCTGGCACAGTTACAGCTGTCAGTCCAAGAGGGTCTAATGTCTGTCTGCTTGAGATGTCAAGCATGACAAGCCATGCTGCTGTTCCAGGGATGGCTTGCACCTGTTACCCGTGTGCGTCTGGATACTGGATAAGGCCTTTGCTGCCTCCATAGAGCCATATGTAGGCAAGGGCAAAAAGATTACCCACCACCCTAGAAAACATAAGTGGTAGGAAACATAAGGGTAATGCTGACCAATGCCAGATGTGTAAACTGCAATATGCATGCCCCTGAGGCACTTCCCATAATGGAGAACATCGATGTCTGTGCAGTGACAGAAGCCTGCTGCAAGCCTAGTGATAGCACACCAGCACTACTAGGTTATACCACATATCATGTGTTATGGCCTCAACACCTGCACCAAAACATCATAGGAGGGGGAGTATCCATATGCAGCACAGACACCCATATGGCCAGGTAACTGACAATGCACAAAGCAGCGGAGACCACCCATGTGCACCTAACTGTAGTCAAAACTGCTGTACAGTCTGTAGCATGCGACAGACCACACTCTCACACACAAGAACTCCACCCAGACATCCTGAAGACACTGGACAGTATGAATGTCCCACCAAATACCAGACAAGGTACACACAAATTACCACATAGGTGGCAAACCATTATGTATGCAAGGAGTAATCAGGGACCTAGGGACACAGGTCGACAGTAATCTGTCATGTGACACCCACAATGCCAATGTGGCTAGGAAGATTGTCGATATTGGACACCGTATCATGAAAGGATTCACATCTACATCAACAGAGGTCACTGTGCCTCTGTACTGTTCCCTTATCAGACCCATAATCTAGTACAATGACTCATATGGGATGTACCATACGTGACACCTGCAGCGGTTCGGAAGACCTCATAGTTACCCCACCAACAGGATAAAGGGTGTGAAATATATGTCATATGCTGCCTGGCTGTAGACACCCCAGCTGAATGCAGTCACAGACTGCCTACACAGAGGCATTGTATGTCTGTTGTACAAGGCCATGTCCAACACAGGAGTAATGGACATGCTCCACCACAGGAAATCAAAGCCATTGGAGCTGTGAGAGTGACAGATGTCAGCCTCAACACATAATGAAATAAGATGTGCTGGAGGGACAGATACATAACCCAGAGGCTCCCCACACCCAGAAACAGGATCCCAATCCATGTTAGGCAGAGCCCCTCACTGACACCCCTCAACAGGAATATTGCCAACTGGATGGATGATCGTACATGTATACTGGGGGTCCTCACTGTGTCACGACCAGACAGAGGCACAGTGAAGAAATTCATAAATGGCCATAAGAGAACATAGCAAGGGGTGGCGAAAGACACGCACACTCTGGCTAGGCTTACTAATGGCCTAGGGTGTATAGCCTAGTATGAACCCATGAACCTATGAAGATACAAAACGTACAGGACACTAAGGATAATCACAAGGCTTACCCAACTGATGGTAGGAACCATATTGGGCATCCACAGATATGCTCCGAATCACACAGATATTACAAACAACATACTAAACACACACACATATTGCTAACATACAACCTGTCAGGTGCAGTGCAAACACCCCCCCCCCCCACAGAGTGCAAAATACCTATCCCAGCAGACTGATGGTCTCCTGACATTGCAGATGCTGAGGTAACAGCCATCATCTGCAAAGCAGAACACACAGCAGCAAAGGTATGTGATGGTGTCCTGTGCTGAGGCCAACATGGACTCCAAGAATAATGGAATGCCAAATCACACTACTGCCCACTGTCAGCCTTACCACAGGATATGTACCCAAGGAGCAGTGTACAACAACAGTGGTCCATCACAACAAAGGTGTTGCCTGAATGGATACTGCAAACTACCACCCCAGGATCCTGACAAGCTTGTTCTGCACAGCTATGGAAAGGATCAGTATGTACCGCAGACAGAAGGTTATTGTGGACCTACTGATACTGGACCCTACACAGTGTGGCTGTCGTAACTGCAGATCCTGCCCCTAAACATGTTTGACCCATTTGAAGCAGTCATTAAGGTAATTGATGAGGGCAATGTGGTCCACACAGTGTAGCTGGACCGTGCACATTCTTCTAGACAATACCGTATGAGTTCAGTATGGATATGTTCACCAGCTTAAATATATACCCCTATGTCAGTAGAGAGGTTGCAAACCAGACCAAGGACAGAACTGACATGGTCAGACATGCCGCATCCATGTCAGACTACAAAGCAGATATGAGTGGCATCCCACAAGGCCTGGTCTTGCCCCCCCCGTTCTGTATATATGTCCCATAGGTATAGGCCAACATGGAAGGACTGTGACTGAACATGTATGCAGAGGAGTACAAACAGCCCACCATATCTGACCCCCCGCTGACACAAGCAACCCACAAAAGGGCCACCTACAAACAGACAACTGGAGCCATAGCCATGTCAGCAAGCTAATTGCAGAACTGTGTATAGACAACCACCGTGGATATACAGTAAGTGCCCACAAATTACCACACAGGTGTTAACCCATGACGTACCTAACATGTAATGTGAGACCTGGGTACAAAAGGTGATAGATATCCTGCAATGGACAAACATGTGGCTGTAGTGTTCGCAGAAACATATACTATATACCCACCCAAACATGAAGGTTGGCAGATGTAGATAAGGGGAACTCACTGTGGCTCTGCAGTCATCCTCCATCAGCGTCACAAGTGACTACAATAGCTCCTGTGGGATATACCGCAGCAGACACCTCCATCAACTGTAAAGTCCACAACAGTACCCCACCAGGAGTAGCAAAGAGCATGAACAGATGCCATGTGTTGGCTGAGTAAACAAACTGCAGCCCCACACACCGCCATACTGCCCAGCTACAGGCAAGCTGTGCCTGATGTATGAAGCCATGTCCAACCTGGAATGAATGAACATGTTGCACCTTGTACAATCTGAATGGCAGTGAGCTATGCACATGAGAGACCTGAAACCCAGCACTGACATACATAGGACAAGCTGTACAAAATGATCCATAACACAGAAGGCACCCCCACTCTTCAGTAAACTCCTGGTACAGGTCAGCCAGAGAGTCACATATCGACACCCCTCAAGAGGAATCCTGATGAGTGGATGGGAGATGGTAGGCTAACCCTGGGTATCACTGTTATGTCAGAGGTAGACGGAGGCACAGTATACTAACCATGACATATGTCATGGCAAACTCCAGTTACAATGTGTGTCGAAGGACAAACACACCCTGTGACTAGCATCAGAAATGGCCTAGGGAACATTGCTAGTGTTTGCCAATGTCCACCCATGTTGTAGAATACACTAGCAATGTTGGACGAGCCTGGTGTTGGTAGTCCATATCTGAACATAATGCAACATGGTCATATGTGCACAACTGGCCCCTACACGGTCTGTTGTGCTCACTATGAAGATGTCAAGCAGTCATAGGACTAAAGCCCAGGATACTGTCCACCACAGTCAAAGTACTGAACCAGTACACTATACGGTACTACAGTGTTAGGTCATTATGAAAGTATGTTGAGAACTGTCTGCAAAGTATCCCATGCAATCCCTGCAGGCACAGTATAATCCCTGTTGTGGCAGACACGAAGCAGTTGGCCAGTTAGTACACAACATGACACCCAACACACAACCATAAACATGAGATATTGTTGAAGTGCACACACACCCAAATATGTGGTGGACTTCAGAATACAACATATGGAAAGCTCACACTGGGCATGCTCGCACACTTTGATAAATGAGGCATATGTCAGACAACATGCCATGGAAAGGCTGAACTGGGCATGCTCACACACTTAGGCCATATCTCCGTATAGCAGTTGGCCACACATATCTGGTATTTGTACGTGTCAGTCCAGGAACCAACCACAACACAGCAATCTGCCCAGTGCACACAGTAAATGACTACAGAGACATAAGTGATATAGTGGATCGCCGTCATATGCAAACATCTTCCACAGATACACAAGTTGGTCATAGTAACAGGGAATGCTATGGCAATAAAGACCTGCAAACAGTAGAACAGCACAACAAATATTGTGCATCCGACAATTGAACATATGGGTGTAGAGGTCAATACTAGGCTTGTTGCCCTAGGGAATGACAGCTCAGCCAGAGTGTGCTTGGCATCTGCATCCCCAGGACAGTAGGCTACTGTGCCACTGTAAAGTAGGTCACAGAAGGCAACATGTGAGGCTAGTGAGCTGTGCCTCTGTCAAGCAGGGGCACCGTGGAGGTACCAGGGATTGAATGTGCTAAGCCACAGCCATGTTGTCGGTGTGTGCTGGGAGAGGGTTGCTGAGGATCTCTGACAGTAGGTGTCCGTCAATAACAGACTGAGGGGAGCCCTATCTGCATTCTCTGGATGATTCCACTGTCAACACTGTGTTGTAATGATTATGTGTGAATGAAGTGCCGTGCCGGAACTGTTCACAGATGTCCTCCCTCTGTGGGCTACAGCTCTGCAATGTATTAGCTCACTCTGTCTGTTGTACGGCGCATATATGGCTGGTGTACAGCTGAGAGGTGTCTTGTTGTGGAGCAGTCATGGGTATATGTGGGATAGCATGATCAATGCAAACTGTACACATGCTCATAGAATGCAATTGTCAAGGATTATGCTGAGTGGCCAGTATAGTCCCCCAGCATGGGTCCTCTGAAGTCGTCCACCCCAGTCTTCACAAGTGTAGAGTCTGCTTGTGCTAAATACAGTTTGTGTGCAGTGACAACCTTGGCTGGGGGTGGAGATGGGATATGGATGTCCAGGGAAAGGTGGGTATGGTCAGATATCAACAATGGTGGTCTACCTCTGGTGTGGAACAGTGGGTACCCACGTTGCAGATGGACAGGTGCAATATGTATTCCCCCATGCGGCTGTGGTGTGTGGTTCTGCCATAGCACATGGACCCACAAATTGTAATGGCTGTAGGGTAAAGTGGTAGAGGCCTGAGTAGTTCTCACACACAATATGCCTGTACCTGATGTTAACAACTGGAATGGTGTATGTGAACACCTGCATGTCCCGGCACTGTTCCCAGGGAAGATAAGTGTGTGCCCTGGATGTGGGTGTGGTGTTCTGGACTGGTTGTGTTGTGTGTTACAGGTCCTGTGGTCACAAAGCATGGTATAGAACATAACCTGCCAGTGCAATGTGCATATCTGACCCTGACGTAGGTGGCTGCAAATGCATATATATGCTATCCCCCACCTGACAGGTAGTACTACATGTACATACCTCTGTAGAAATAAAGATGTCAGCACCCTATAAATACTGCAGGTGCAGAACAGATGCCCAGTAATTCGGATAGTGCGCTCCGCTAATGCGTCTCCCTCAAGTGTCATAATATAGTTAGGTAGGGGTTTGAATCCTGTACATGCTCAGTGTGTGTGGAGGGGGTTAGTGTGTGTTCAAGACTGTATGAAAGAAGTATCCCTTTTGCCAACTAGGAGAACACACTACAGGATGCACATTCCCCTTTCAAAACACTGATGATGTCAGCACCCTATAAGTACAGCAGGAGAAGGAAATCCTCCCAGTAATGCGAATAGCGCGCTCCGCTAATGCGTCCATCTCAAATGTCATAACATAGTTAGGTAGCGGTTTGAATCCTGTACATGCTCAGTGTGTGTGGAGGGGGTTAGTGTGTGTTCAAGACTGTATGAAATAAGTATCCCTTTTGCCAACTAGGAGAACACACTACAGGATGCACATTCCCCTTTCTAAACACTGATGATGTCAGCACCCTATAAGTACAGCAGGAGAAGGAAAGCCTCCCAGTAATGCGAATAGCGCACTCTGCTAATGCGTCCGACTCGAATGTCATAACACAGTTAGGTAGTGGTTTGAATCCTGCAAATGGCACGTGTGTGTGTTTGGATGAGGGGGGGTTAGTGTGTGTACAATTTTGTGTGAGGGAAATGTCCCTTTTGGCAACTGGGAGAACACACTACAGGATGCACATTCCCCTTTCTAAACATAGATGATGTCAGCACCCTATAAGTACAGCAGGAGAAGGGAAGCCTACCAATAATGTGACTAGCGCACTCTGCTAATGTGTCCGTCTCAAGTGTCAGAACATAGTTAGGTATGAGTTTGAATCCTGCAAATGCTCAGTGTGTGTGGAGGGGGCTAGTGTGTGTGCAAGTCTGTATGAAGGAAATATCCCTTTTGGCAACTAGGAGAACACACGACAGGATGCACATTCCCCTTTCTAAACACTGATGATGTCAGCACCCTATAAGTACAGCAGGAGAAGGGAAAACTCCCAGTAATTCGAATAGTGCACTCTGCTAATGCGTCTCTCCCGAGTGTCATAATATAGTTAGGTAGGAGTTGGAAACCTGTAAATGGCATGTGTGTGTGTTTGGATGTGGGGACTCTGTGTGTGTGCAATTCTGTATGAAAAACATGTGCTTTTTTGAAATCTGGGGATCACACTACGTGATGCACATTACCCTTTCCAAACAGTGATGATGACAGCACCCTATACATACAGCTGGAGAAGAGACATCTGCCAGTACTCAGAATAGCGCAACCTGCTACAGCGTCACTCTCAAGTGCCATAACATATTTAGGTAGGGGTTTGAAACCTGCAAGTGTGTGTGTGTTTGGATGTGGGGAGTTTGTGTGTGTGCATTTCCGTAAAAAAAACATGTTAGTTTTGGCAATCAGGAGATCACACTACCTGATGCACATTACCCTTTCAAAATACTGATAATGTCAGCACCCTATACGTACAGCCAGAGAAGAGGAGCTATCTAGTAATCTGAATAGTGTGCTTTGCTAATGCGTCTCTCTCACGTGGCGTGACTTAGTTAGGCAGGGGTATGAATCCTGCAAATGGCAAGTGTGCATGTGTGTGTGTGGGGGTAGTAGGGTGTGTGTAAATGCAAGTGTGAGAGAACAGATCCTTTTGGCAAATACTACAATACACCAGATGTTGCATATTCCCCCAGTAAACACAGGAGATGTCACCACACTATCAGCACAGCCAAACAGGGCTAGTTGGCTAGTAATGCCAATAGTGCACTCTGCTACTGTGTCTATTACCATTGCCAGAGTACAGATAGTTATGTTTTGGTAACCCACAACTGCCACGTGTGGTTGTGTCACGCATTATGACCTTGTGTGGGTCTTTGTACATAACAATGCATGCCATTGCCTAAACCAGCAATGGCATTGCACACATGATGTATGTGTGTGACACATACACATAAATACCTGTGACCTGCAGTAGTTACCATGTCTGACACATGCCTCAAGTGGATAAATGGTATTTGCAATGTATACCAATATGACTGTGTCTTACTGTGCAGGGGCTGCACGCGGTATGTGTCTATACAGTGTGGGTGTATATGGTAAAATACCTACAGCAGGGGATATACATCTGGTCTGGGCCATATAGTGTACATGTAGTCGATGAACAGGTGCTGCATGTTCCCACCTGTTGTGGTAGTGGTACCATGTCATTCCACTGCAATTCAGTGTCCACATGCTGTGAACCCTTCAACTAGTGTGTTGTAGCTACAGTAATGCTCACGCACAATGTTTGGCTGGATGCAGTCCAGCCATATAAAGACAGTTCTTGAGACTGTCATATTGCCAGTGTTGTTATGGAGGATAGGTGGTCTTCCTGTGTATGGGAGGGTTGTATGTGCCAGGCTATGAACCAGATGGCAGTCCAACACACTGTTAGCTGCACATGATTAGGCCCTGATGCTTTGTGCTGTGCCAACAACCTGGAGGTGTGTGTATCTGTGGTGCCTTGGGATACCACCCCCCTGTCCATGTGTGTTACATGTGTAGGGGACGACAGGCATGGTATGGGCATAACCTGTCAGTGATGGGTAACACCTGTGAGCCATGAAGCAGGACTCTGGTACTGCACAGACATTGCAGTTCACCGTGCTGAGGACAGTGTCCAGTGCATGCATCTTGCGGTGTACACTGCTGTTGTTGTGTAGCAGCACTGTTAGTGTCCTAACCTGTGTGATACCTGCGGAGGTGGCTATGTAAACCATGTCCTGCAGCATAAGGCAGTATGTGTGTATCAAGGAGCTTTGCCAATATACATCGGGCCATGGGTGTCACGTGCAAGATGACCCTTGCACATCATTGTGGCTTCCCTAGCATGTAAGCACACATTGACAGCCAGTGGATACCCTATGAATGACATTGGAGACTGAGCATAATGTAGACATACAACACCCTTCCCACATATAGTGGTAGCATACCTGGTGAGGGTATGTTGGCAACCAAGATCAGGCTCATACTGGCCTGTGCCACATGCTGAGAGATCCATTCTATGTTCCCTATCATGTAGTCCAGGGAGGTATGTCTCAGGTCAGCCATACTGGCATGGTCAATGAGTGAGTCATATGTGTCCATGCCTCTGACTGACCTGTATGCATGTGTTCTGTGGTGGACCATAGTGCCCCTGAGGCATATCACTGTGACCTTCACCAGATACAGCCTGTTGAGCAGGATCCCAGTGCAGCACCCAAGACAGGTACCTGACACGTCTGTGGCAGGTGTGTTGTGTAGCCCTACAGGCTGTGAGTGTGTGGCACACGGGATGTGTGTGCCATGTGTGGCATGGGCTCTGTTCCGACGGAACATATGCCTGTGTGCCAGCTGTGGAGGTGTGTGATGCTCAGGCAGGATGCTATTCTGAGTTCCCACGTATGCCCCAGTGTGTTCAGCATGCTGTCAGTGCGTGTCAATGTCTGACTTGTATTGTAGTCACTGTAATATTTTTTATTTATTTATTTATTTATTTATCTTACATTTGTTGACCGGGATAGTCCGACTGGATGCATGTCCATTTTCAGCGGAGGCCCGGGGAGAAAAGCTCCAAGGGTAAGCAGATACAGCATTACATAATACCAGCATTACATATTACAAACAAATTATTTACAGAGATTACATAAGTAAGCAAGTTGAACATGTTCCACAGGTTAAAGTTAGTCCTGAGCACAAGTCAGGATTAAATTAAATTACACAGTAAACTGGTTAACAGATTTTACACATTCGAGTTAGCCAGGCTTGATACAGTGACATAGCCAGTTAAGTGACAAATGTTGTTTGAGTCTAGTGTTAAATTGACCTAAGGTGGAAAGTAAGGTAATATCAGCTGGAAGTGAGTTCCAGGATCTACTTACAGAGTTTGCAAAGAGAGAATCACCGGCTGTGTTATTCATTTTGCTAGTCTGAATTAGTAGTTTGTTAGAGGATCGAAGCGGTCTAGGATTGTTATAGGGGGTGATAATATTTGAAGTGCAGGAGTATTGTCCGGATTATAGAGGATTTTATAGGCCATAATCAGTGCACCTTGGCCTCTGCACCAATTGTAAGCCAGCATTTGCTAATTGCATACAGCCAGTTGTGTACTGATTGCAGCTTTCACTGTGATTTCAGGACAGTGCTATAAAACGGTATGTCAGATAGGCGTTGCCATTTCAGATTGTAAGGGCGGGGATCATGCTGGTATGCTGTGGACACTGTTCTGTGAGTGTAAAGGTTAGTATCTCTCTCATGATTCAGGCTGTGTTGTAGATTCACATTTCTCCATTCCTCTCTCCTGTTCCCTGTAGTAAGTGTGTATGCACAATGACACCTACAACTATATATAGATATATATTTATATATATATATGTACATATACATACATTTATATATGTACATTAACTGACATTATTACCTACAAGCTACCAACTAGCATGGCTGTTTCTGTTCACACACTACTATTATGGGAGTCCAGTAGTTTTGACAGTAATTCTAAATGACATGCTTTCGGTACTACACATCTTATATTCCCTTTACATTCATCCCGACTATTACATGTTATATTTATTTTAGCACAATGTTCTTATATAAGAGTCATGGCTTAGTGGTAGGTCATACAGACTACTGTTTTCAAGGTCCTGGGTTTGGGACTGACAGTGGGATTTTATTTTGCTTTTGAACTGAGTACAGGACCTGTCAATCAAAGTGACTAAGGCACTTTTAAGCAGTTGTAACTGGGTTAGCGCTGGTTTGTGCAGAGCTCACGAATGCGCACTGGTGGTTAGCTCCGCGCACACATGCACACACCTGCTTACAACCGCTTAACAGTGCTTACTCTGGCGCACACCCGCGCTATTTTCTTTGAAAGAAATGAAAATGGGGAGACAGAAAAGTGGTGAAAAAGGGGTCACAAAGAGGGTAAGACAGTAGGGAAAGAAGCTTGGGATTTGCAGGAGGGATGTAGGTAAGGCCCATAGCTGCCCATTTCTTCATCAGCAACAGCTGTGCATATGTATGTAATTTGGTGTGACATTTGAAACCTTCCACCCCTGAGAGAGGTGTCAGGACAAATAATACTTGTTGTACAGCCAATTGTAATTGATAGTTTCCATGTCCAGCAGACATGTGTGCGGAATGGGCAGCTATGTATGGGGCGTAATTTTTTTGTGGGTACAGAGTGCCCTTTTTTTTTTTTTTTTTTCAGGTGAGAGTGGTATGTCAGGTGAAGGAAGTCGGTACAGCTGGGGAGGTAGGTTGGGTAGGTAAACAGACAAGACAAACAAGATGCATACAGGGGCGGTGTATGACATGTGTGGGGGGGTTATACAATTGACGGGGATGGAGGTTTGGATATCCAGAGCCCATGAGCCCACAGACGGCAACAGTGGAACTGATATCCCCACCCATAGGCAGTTGCCACTGTTCCTTCACTGCCCAGGATGGGGCTGTGCTGGGGGCTGTGTAGGATGGGCAACAGGCATGCCCGTAAGTTGTGCCACCCATGCCTCAAGCTGGTGTAGGGGCTCGAGAACAGAGTCCCGAATCTCCCTACGCACCACAGTCCGGATGCTACGGAGGGTGAGTGGTGGTTCTCCTCTGGCCACAATTGCAGAGGGGGGTGAGCCCCATCCCCTGCAGCGCTTCCACCCGCAGGTGGCACAGGGCCACTGGAGGAGGGTCCAGACTGGGCGCTAGTGCCAGGTGCACTCGCCAGCTGAGGTGGGAGAGGTGGGTCCTCTGGAACCCGCCTTCCCTGTCGTCCTATGTTTTGCATTATGTCATGACAGTTTGGGTTAGTGACATATAATACCATTCACAATTAGTTGTAACAGCATGCATTAGTATTCCCATTAACCAAACACCCAGATATTCACACCATTGAACAGCGAGCATAACACATGCATAATTTGAACAGCAATACACAGTCCAACAACATGCAGGGTTGACTGATGGCAACAGGCCATCAGGTTTGGATGTATGAACAGGGCAGATGCATCAACGGACATGCAAATATATATGACCCAACAGGACAAATGTCCAGGGGTGTTAATTGTGATTGCACATACCATTTTCACATGGAATGGGTTATATGTGGTTATAGGGTGGGGTGAAGCAAATAATATTAACACCTTCGAATACCAATACATATGCTGTACATTTCTAATAGCTGCACATATATACACACTACTGTTCTAACTACAGTTTCCAATATGATAACTACTTCAACTTGGTGATAGGACTGTTACTGCAACATCAATATACATTTTATTGTTCTTCATACACATTCATATCTAGCTTTGTTCAGCTACATCATCCTGCTACATTTGCTTTATATAGCTATAGCCAAGTGTGGATGTTTGGTATATCAGACAATCATACTATCTGCATATTGCAGACTGAGAGCAACATATCCAGATTTTGGGATACACATTCCAGATGCAGCAACACTTTGAACAGATTTCGCTGTTTGGTTTGGATTCTCACATGCATTTCATTCTGTACTGACTGCAGTATACTTTATTCAGGGGTTATTACTACTGTATTGCTGGATTCATGACACTTTCTCACACTCTCTCACTTGTTTTCATTTTACTGTTCAGGATGGTACTTACTTCTAGGCTTTATTGACATGTTTTACCTGTAGTTATTACAATCCTTTCCAGCAGTCTCACTTCTGTCATGTTTCAGTATTTCAACAGGGATATATTTCACACATGTGATTTCATCATCTTCTGCAGCTATACTTTTCAGCCTGCTGCAGGTTGTGTACTATTTTCTTACAGGTGGGGCATTTTTATTTCAGAATTTATGTCAGACATTTTCATTTTTCTGTTTGGCTTACAGGCTGCAACACACTTTTGTAATCAAGCAATACTTGCAAACACTTTCACACTGTTACTTGCACATTTTATTCCTTAGTGACTACACTGCACTCTTTTGCTGACTGTCATACTTTTATATTTCTTTACAGTTACTGGTAGTGGATTACTGACCTGCCTGGTGGCGCAACCACACCAGCCTATCACCATAGGCTCTGCGGTTCGCAGAACGGACACCTGCAGCTGTAATATAAATGAAGTAATATTGGAATACACATCTCCATAATATCAGCTAGTTTAATTTCTTACATACATAATTAAATGTAACTTACTCAGTAGTGGGGCATTGGGCATTTGCTGGGCCTCCTGGATCCAAAGGTTCAGTTGGTTCACCTTGACTGTGAGGGTGAAAAAGAAGCAAGCAAGTAGGTATGTTTGAGGATATCCCTATAGATGTCTTGCTAGGGAATGATTCTGATAATGTAGTACCTTATGTGCATTCAGTTACATGCAGTCAGGGATGGAAATAGACATGTGGGACTGGTAGCTATTTGAGGAAGGGAGCTACCCTATAGCAGTGAGCCTGATGTTGAGCAACAGCTGCTGGTAGATGTTCCCTTAGATAGAATTACTGCAATGGCAGAGGTGATTGTTAGTACCCAGGCTGACAGTGAGGCACTCCTGTAAGAGGATACCAGACTTTCTATGAAAGAGGAGCTGGGAAGGGTCACTAAGGCAGAGGTGAGACAGGCTCATCTCTCAGAATCTACACTAAGAGACTTGAGGGAGCTAGCTAGGAAGGCACCTAATTATCAGGGGAAAGGGTTACTGTATAGAGAGTGGACTCCTGAGGGAGGGCTAGATGGTGAGGTAATGCAGCAGTTGGTAGCGTCTAGACACTATCATGTGGCACTTCTAGCCATAGCCCATGACATTCATTTTGCAGGTTATAGGGGCATAAAGCATACCAAGAGACATATTATGCAGACATTTTATTGGCCTGGGATTGCAAGGCATGTAACAGGGTACTGCAGGACCTGTGAGCAGTGCCAAAATGTAGGCAAGGCATTGACAAGGTCAAAGCTCCTTTGATGCATTTGTCTATGATTGAGGGACCATTTCAGAGGGTAATTATGGAAATTATGGGACCTGTGAGTACCCCAAGTTCCACAGGGAAGAAGCATATCCTTGTGGTAATAGATTTTGCTACTAGATACCTGGAGGCAGTGGCTCTGTCCACCATCGAGGCAGAGAAAGTAGCAAATGCTTTATTAGAGATTCAGCAGGGTAGGTTTCCTGAGAGAAATACTGACTGACAGAGGTCCCAATTTCATGTAAGACCTGCTGGCTTGTCTATGGAAGTGCTGTGAATTGAAGCATCTAAAGACCACCCCCTACCACCTGCAGACTAATGGTCTTGGGAAGAGGTTAAACTCTACTTTAGAGACCATGCTACAGACATTTGCAGACCAGTTTAAGAGAGAGTGTGACAAATATTTGTCCCATCTGCTGTTTGCATACAGAGAGGTATGCCAGGAATTTACAGCTTTTTCACCCTTTCAGTTGCTATATAGGCATGGATGAGGCAGCTTTTAGATTTGATTTGGGATGAGTGGGAGGGTGAGTGTGAATCCCACAAGGAGTCTGTTGTGGCATATGTCCTAAACCTGAGGGGAAGGCTTAGGGAGCTGATAGTCTTGGCCCAGGAGAACCTAACAGGAGCCCAACAGCAGAAAAAGGTCTGGTATAACAGGAATGCTCGATCCCAAGAGTATGCTGTAGGATAGCAGGTTATGGTACTTATTCCTCACAGACACATTAAGCTGCAGGCATCTTTAGAAGGACCCTTCAAAGTGGTAAGAAAGTTCAGTAATGTTAACTACATGGTAGAACTGCTGGGTAGGAGACAGGGGCACAAACTTAAACATGCTAACATGATGAAGTCTTACCATGATAGGGAGAGCCTTGTGCTGACTATTTGCAGTGGGTGGCAGGAGGAGTCTGAGAGGGATCTATGTTTAAAAATCAAGCCAGCCAGCAAAATGCTAAGTTACTTAGGTAGAGCCTAGGGTAGCAGGCATATGACATGACAGTGCAGCACCATAGTGGGGTGACCAATGCCAGTACAGATGGGTTCCCAAGACAGGGCATGGGTTAATGGATTTCCAGACAGGCTCATTCCTTTCAAGCAACATTATTTCAGGGTCACTTGAAAAACTAGCTTGAGTCTTCAAAGTGGAGAGAGATGTGATGATGTGAAGTATTGCCAGCTATACCAGGAGAAGTAGGGCAGTGAATGTGTAACATATGCCTACATAGCTGGCTGGAGTTTTATAAATAATTATATGTAATTTGTATATCAAACTGATTTGTATAGGTGCTTGTGTTGAAATTGTATTTGTAAATAGGCTTGTGCAACAGTGGGTCATGCAGGACAGAAAAGAAATACACTTGTATGTCAGATTTTATTGTTGAAATATATTATAACACAGTATACTAGAAGAGAAGAGGTTAATCTCAGTCCAGCTTACTTTGAAAAATAGTCTGAAATTAAATTACCAAATTTAACCAATAAAGACTGTATTTTACAGTTCTAATTGCAGTCAGAGACAAAATGTCTGTGAAAAACAGGACTAGGAATCCTACTATATTGCCCTTAGGGGTAAACTAATTGCTACTCTGGTAGGGTGGACGTTTTTGAAATTGGCTTATAGCTTCCAGATGCTATAATACATCTTATCAAAGCTCTATATATATATGTGTAGTATGACACATATGTGCTAGGTTTTGGTTCAGTTTCTAGTAAAGCTGGGTTATGTTGGAACCAGAAGCCAGATGACCAGGTGCATGTGATGTCATTCTGTAATCCAACACTGAAATGATGTTTTAATACTAGATGAGACAGAAGTCGCAGGGCAGTCAGTTTGTCAAACCTGACAAAGGAGGATCACTCGGCCACTTCATCTTGCCTTGCTTTCGTAAGTAACCAGGGAATAATAATTATTTAGCTCAGTCAGGAAAATATAGTGAGGTTAGTTAAGTACTGATTTTCTGTATCTGTGTGAATCTATTCATCTGTGTTATTTTTAATATTTCCTGTGACTGAAACTGTGGTGTTTATTGCAAGTAGATATTTAGTATTTTCATATTATTTTATTATTTTTTATTAAATATATTTAAACTTTTCATTATATCTGGTCTTTTAGAAAACATTTTAACCTGTGACAGTACTTATATTTATTTGTTGACACTGTGGCCACTTCTGAAAGCCTTACTGCATTGGTCAAACACTACCATTTGTATTAGTATTAATTTTGCTAAGTATAATTGGATACTTTAGTAAGATCCTCAGAATAGATGGCTTTGGAGTGTTCTGGTGGCAGTATCTATAGCTGATAAATCTGTGCCAGCCTTTCCCAAGTGTGCGTGTGTGTGTGTGTGTGTGTGTGTGTGTGTGTGTGTGTGTGTGTGTGTGTGTGTGTGTGTGTGTGAAAAATCAAATCTCAAAGAGTGGGTGTGTCAGCTACTTGAAGCAGGGACACAGAGAAATGGTTTCACAGAGAGGGTAGAGGAGGACTTGGCTTAGAACACTTGGCTGAGGATCCAACTGTACAGCTGTGTCAGTGGGGAGTCTTATTTGGAGCCCGGGGAGAGAGAAAGAGGGAAACCCAAACCCAAGAGAGGGTGTGTTCCCTGTGTGCTCTTAAGGGAAAGTGTGCTTGGTGCAGAAAGCTGCATCTGGAAATACTGTGTGTATCTATTTTTGTTCCAAGTGAACATCTCCCACTGGTGTCTGTGGTGAGGGCTGAGATTCCTTGATCACTGGCCCAGAGAATGGGCATCAGAGGGCACTATTAGTTCATATAGTAATTGTAATTTTTCTATTCATTTTCTCCAAAATTAAACTCAGTAACTGTGTAGCTGAATTCATGAACTGCTGCAATGCAAATGGAAAGTAAAACTTATGTGGAATGATGCACGGATTAATTTTGTGGATAAAATTCTGGAAAGGTATCTTCATTTTCTCAACAAATTATTTACATTGTTAGTGATTAGAAGTAGACTGGCTGAAGCTAGGAAAATCATATAATATTTACCTTAACAAATCTAAATTCCCATAAGAATGGCAACAGTTCTAAATTTCACCAGTGTGGATGAAACAAAAATGAGTTTTTTTACCATTGTGCAAGTAGCTTGCTCTTTTGTAAGCTTGCTTTTATAGATGGCCCTTATTCTATAATAAGTCACTTAGTCCATGAGCAAGTCTTTTGGAATCCAGCCCTAGGTTTTCTGGGAAAAGTAGATGAATAATGAATGCTTGAGCTTCAATTGCCCAGGGTTCAGCTCACTGATGAGCAGAGTTCCTCCATGGGAAATCATTGTCAATGAGTTATGCTAAAAGTGGTTCCATTTTGGGGGAATTTCTCCCTTCTTCAAGTTGGCAAGACACTGGCATTATATAATATATATATATATATATATATATATATATATATATATATATATATATATATATATATACATACACACACACACACACATATATATATATATATATATATATATATATATATATATATATATATATATACATATAAATATATATATATATATATATACACACACACACACACACACATATATATATATATATATATATATATATATATATATATATATATATATATATATACACACACACAGGGGTATGTTTTTTCTTGGTGAATGCAGTTTGGGGATTCCTATCCTAGGCACATTCACTTTTATCCACTCATAGTGAAGCATAGAAAACAAAAAGCTGGTTTCAAAATATAATTCCGTTTCTTTAATTATATAGAGAACACGCTGAAATTCAAACATACACTATTATATATTCATTTTTACAACAAAGATTTTTCAAGATTTCTCTAAAGTAAAGCACAGCAGAGTAAACAAAGTGGATTCCACAAGACATTTTTCAAACATTTTTATGCAATGCAACTTGCGTTTTTTCATTATTTTTCAGACTCCCCGATCTGACTGTAGTAGAAGCTGCCAACCAGGAAACCGCAAAGCTCCAATTCAAGGAATGCCTGTCTGCTGTTATGATTGTGTGCCTTGCTCAGATGGTGAAATTGCCAACCAAACTGGTAGGTATTTTGCAGTTTGCAAAGTGAAAAAAAATACATATCATCATATAATTTTAATGCCTTTAAGATATTTGACTAAAGAGTTGAAGACAGAGTTCCACATGACCATAATGAAAATATTGAATATTAACAACACTAAAGTCCAAATGTTCAAATAGCAAGTGGATGGGCTAAAGGTTTGTTTTACACATGATGTAAGAAGAAGTCCATTAGAATAAGTAAATTGTCTTAACAGTATTTCTAAAGTTTTATGTCTTGATCATACATAGATATTCTCCTAATGATCAAGTGATGTACCAGATTTATTGTTGTGCAAGAAAGTTTGTGTGCTCTTAAATTTACACACCCTAATGCACTTTAAAGTGCAGATCAAGTAATAAAACAATGTTTGTTATTATTACAGAGGGAAAAAAACACCTTGCAGTTATCAGGGAGGTGCATGTCTGTCTGTTTTGCCTTTAATATTATAAATGACCTTTCCTGTTTCTTTGAAGATAATTGTTTTTATACTCTCATACATTTTACATGTTTTGGTTTTCTGCTTGCTGTATTGGTGTCATTACATGGTCATATTGTATAGGATTTAGTATGCCACAAATATCAGTCATACATTGTCAGAAGGTGCACTGCAGTGTTCCTCTGCAATCAATCAGATACCCACTTATCATCCTTGTGTGTTAAACACATACAAAATGGTATTATTTGCCTGCTTATTGTGTGCGGTTCTACATTTCTTTGTACTGATCATCAGTGCAACTACTAGAATGGTTACTCAGGGATCAAGCAGGCATCCCTCATATCCCTCAAATTTCCATTAGAGTTCTATCACTGCACAACACAGTGCAGTACTACAGGATGCCAGACTTGTATGGCATTTTTTTCCACATGCATCTGCTATCACTCCATTAGAATCACACATTACCTGCATGCTGAGTGAAAGGCATGTATTTATTTATTTATTTATTTATTTACAGGGGTAGTACACTGATCTCAATGTACCATTTACAGGTACAACCCAGGTGAATAGGATCGCATAAGAAATGAACAAAACATATTTCCAGCTACAAGGCTAGGCTAAAAAAAACAAATATATATATGTAAGCACAAATTGATGGAAAGCAAACAATTCGTAGCCAATCCGTATAAAAACAGGTTTAATCTTTAGACAGAATCACACAGTAAATCCAGTAAACGTATAAGCGCTTTTGTTTTAAGACTTTTAAAACTTCATCAGATACAATATGAAATAGTTATCAAGCCATTTAAATATGACTTTTTCAAAATCCCAAAATTTAAAGTGATATAACCCTTACCTAACATGTCCCTTTATATATACACAGAATTTCCTACAAATTTACTATATAAATAAGGCATACTATGTCATATTATAAAAACTAAATTCATGTGGGTACCATAAATAACATTCTAATCATATATACATATATATATATATATATATATATATATATATATATATATATATATATATACATAGTTAAAAAAACTTTAATTTAGTTAGCAAATGTGAGTAAATTTTTTTCTGTGATTACTTTATCTTTCCCAAGCCTTTAGTTTCAGGATAGGTGCTATACTGACATGGTCATTTAATCCTGGGTACCTATATGCTTCCAGATGTAGATGCCATTTTAATTCATGCTGTTCTAGAATTACTGTCCAACTCCCCCCCATTTTTTTCTTTCTTCACCCTTTCTAAGATATTACATTTAAACGTATGCTCAGGGTGTATATTTAAATGTCTAAACAAAGCATTCATAGTTTTTTCTTTTTTAATTTCATATAAATGTTCATAAATCCGATTACGGAGCTTCTGCTCCATTTTTCCAATAAAAAATCCTTCACATCCCTGGCATTTCACTACATAAATTATTCTTGTAGTATCACAATTGTATTTACCTTTTATATTCAATTTCCTTCCCATTATACTAATATGACTTCCCTCAAGTATATATTTGCAGTAATTACATCTAGCACATTTAGTCATCCTGGTGTTTAAAAAGCATGTAGTTTTCCTTTTTGCTTCCACCATATTTTTAATATTGCAACCCCTTCTGTAAATGATAGTAGGTACTTCACCAATGCTATTAATTTTATTTAAATATTCATGAAACACTTTCCAGTTCTTATTCATAATCCATTTAATTTTACCACTAGCTTCATTAAAAGTTATGATAAATACATTGTTGAACCTTTTATTGTTGTTGTGATTACCATTAATACTAGTTATTACATCACTTTGTAAATTCGCCATCAGAATAGGTTGATAAAACCCTCTATTCTTTTGGAAGTAACTTCTGCAATTAGCTCATGTAACAATCCAGGTGGATAACCTTTCCTAGTTAACATGCCTGTGAAAGTGTCTACTTCATTAAAATAATCTATATCCAGCATGTTCATTTTAGCCACCCTTACCAGTTGGCCTTTTGCCACTGCCCTTTTCTGTTTGCAGGGGTGGCAGCTAGAGTAGTGCAGTAACATGTTAGAGTAAGTGGGTTTTCTGTATATCTTCTTCTGGCTTTTCTCGGTTAGGGGTTGCCACAGTGGATCACCTGTCTGCTCATGATTGGCAGTGGAGTTTTACAGTGTCGAGTTGCCAGCCCAGCGCCCAACCTTCAACAGAAGGCACACACATGCACACACTCGTGCCTAGGGCCAATTTAGAGTGCCAATCCACCTACAGCATGTCTTTGGGATGTGGGAGGAAATCGGAGCACCTGGAGGAAACCCACGTGACCACAGGGAGGACATGCAGACTCCACACAGAAGGCACCCCAGCCAAGAATCAAACCGGAGAACCTCTTGCTGTGAGGTGGCAATGCTAACCACTGCACCACCGTGGCTGCCCCAGGTGGGTTTTCTGTATATACTAGCTACATATTCACCCAAATCATAGCTTTTCCTAAACATTACATCCAAGAATGGCATCTCATTTTTATCATATTGACATGTAAATTTAAGGAAGTCTGTACTTTCATTAATATTTTGTATAAAAATTTGAAGAGTAGTCTCATCATTTCCCCTAATAAGGAATATATCATCCAAATAGCGCAAATAAAATTTGATGTTTCCTACATGAGTACTATTGTGTATGAACCTCCGTTCCAATTCCAGCATGACTACATTTGCCAAAAATGACCTCACTGGGGAACCCATAGCAACTCCTTCTTTTTGTTTGTAAATGTCTTCTTCAAGATAAATGAAATTGCTAGTAAGAACTATTTTTAACAGTTCTATAACATTGTTAACTATTTGGTCCAATTTTTTTATTCTCTAAGTATTCCCTGGTCTATTCTAAATCAATGGAGTGTGGGATGACAGTATATAAGTCCTTTACATCAATTGTAGTCATAATATCCTCATTCTCAAATATAACATTATTCATTTTTGCTAAAAAATCCCAAGAATCCCTGTGGGCTTGATCTTGTGCTAGATAATGCTTATATATTTACAGATGCAAGAATATGCTACAACATTTAGTTCAAGAAGCAATTTACAGTGCCAAAACACAGATGGAAAATGGAATTATGTTTAGCAGACCTTTATGAATAAGATGTAACCATAATAACTGAGATGGTTTATTCTACAGGTGTAGCAGCATATCATTTTTGTTTTTTTTGCAATCTGATTTTTGTTAGCATTTTTAAAAACACAAATACAAAAACAAAGCAATAATTCACACAATGCAAATAGGTTCAAAATAGATAAGTGAAAAATCTTTATACAATCCTGCTTAAGAACAGGTACATTCAGTACTGATATAACAAAAAGAATTATTTAGCTTCTTTTAATAGACAGGATTTGCTGGGAGGTATTTGTTAATGCAGGTGTGTGAAGATATATCAGTACTCCTAAAACCTATTTGATTTAACTATATACAATATATGCAAGCGACTGTCACTAAGTGATAGGGAGTTAGTGTAAGGAAACTAGAGTATATTGCCTGCACAAATGTAAGAAAAGATATCATAAAGGGTTACGATAATTGTAGTCATTCAAGTCATGTTTGGAGATAAACAATGAAGAGAAGAGGAAATTACAGATAATAGGAGGAGAAAAGGGGAACAGCCTAAGTAGGATATTGATGAAGAACATCTAGAAGGTTATTCCAATATTTCTGAAAGTAACTTAACTTCTTCGTGCTTGTAGTTTTTAGTTTACTTGCCAAAACATATTTTACAGCCATCGATTGGAACTCTTTCCAGGACATTTTGGCTTTGTCTAACCAGTTTAAGGTAATGTAAGTTTTGAGTATCGCACACAATGTCACTAGGATACGTTTAATTTCAGGTTTAAATGAACCTGGATAGATTTTTAAAAGCGCCATTTCCCAGGATAGAGTTGACTTCATGTAACCCATTTTCTCCAGTCGTGCTCTTAAGGAGCACCAGAGTTTATACACATTTTTACAGGACCAAAAAATGTGGAGTTTATCTGCAACAGAATTAGGGCAAGTTGGACAAAAAGATGAAGTATTTGGGTTAATTTTATTTAGGAATGCTGGAGTGTGATATGCATTATTGTTTATCATGAACTGGGTATAAATTAGTTTTTTGAAAGGGGTTAACTTTATTGTAGCATCAATCGCATCGAGCTTTTGCCTAAGTATAATTTCCTTGTTTTTTCCATCCCAGTATTTAGAGAATAATAACTTGTCTTGGTATTTTATTTTTATTAGTGGACTATAAACCTTGGAAAGCATTTTAGACCTTGATAGAAGTTGGGTTATTAGAGACTGATAAAGATGGTACTCTGTGGGGGTAGCTGACCTTGTATCACTGATCAAACAAATTAGGTAAAATATTTGTTTAATTATTATATGGTATTTCTTGGTCACTGCCAAAGAGGACATGATTTCATTAAATGGTAAGTCTTTAACTGAGTAGAAGTCCCAGACTGTACAGCTCTTAATGAGAGGGTAATTATCAAGATTTAGTATGCTGTTATCCAATTTAAGATTTGGATTAAGATGAATTGGTTGGGCCATTGTTAGGGAGTTTCACAAGCCAAGGGAAGTTATCAGTGATTGGAACCCATTTATGTTTTTTATTAATATAAGATGAATTTTATGCTCTTTAAGAATTTTTTTGTTAAGAAAGAGAATTGCTCTAGGATTGAGATTAGACGCTTTTATATGGGCATTTTACATTTTTATCCATAAGGGGTTCAAGTTCTTGTTTGATTGTTGAAAGTTAGCAATGTGTATAATACGACTGGCATTAATTATATGGTAATATGACAGAAAGTCCAGAAGGGCCAATCCTACTCCATCTTTGGGAAGTATAAGTTTATTGTAGCTGATTCTAACATTTTTAGGGTGCCATTTAACTTTCCTAGTGCAACATTTATTTTTGAAAAAAAAAGTGTTCGGGATGTTTTGGCTAAGAGTGAAGAAGTGGAAAAGAAGTTTGGGGAGAATATTCATTTTTATAATAGCTGCTTTTGAGAGAAAAGAAAGATTTAAACTCTTCCATCTTGTGAAATCCTCAGTGATTTTAGTCCAAGTCTCGGTGATTTTAGTCCAAGTTTTGTACAAATTACACTTTATTAGCTCTTGTTGGGGGTGAGCGAAGGTTATACCCAAATATTTTAGGGAATAGTTAACTTTGATTGATATTTCTGGAATGAAAAATTCTTTGTGTGCGAGGGGATTTAGCGGAAAAATTATTGATTTGTTTGGGTTGATGGCATAATTTGAGATTTGCGAAAGTTTGTCTATAGAGTTTAGCATTCTTACAAGTTCCATTGAGGGAAGTTCTAAATAGATGTTTAAATCATCTGCAAAGGCAGTGTATTTCACTTGTATTTTATATAAGTAAATTGAACGGTGGAATGTTTTCTGACTTAGATTTAACAACAGAACTTCAAGATAAATATTAAAAAGATAGGGTGAGAGTGGACAGCCCTGTCTTGTTGTGTTAATAATCTGAATTGGCAGGAGTTTCTTTTTGTTTATATTTAGGGAAGTGGAAGCCTTAGTGTAGACGGTTTTAACCATTTTGATAAATTCATCAGGGATGGAGAAATATTTCAGGGTTTTAAAGAGGAACTTTAAGTTTACCCGGTCAAAAGCTTTTTGGGCATCAACAGAAAAAGCATATTTGGTGGATTTGTCGAGATTTGTTATATATGTTATGGCTTCAATGGTTAAAGTATTGTCCCATACATGCCTATTGTTCATGAAACCAAGCTGGTCCTGTGAAACAATATGTGGTAATATGCTTTTTAGTCTATTTGCTAAGATAGAGGATAAAATCTTTATATTGATGTTAATTAAGGCAATTGGATGGTAGTCATTTGTGCTAGTAATGTTGTTATTAGATTTAGGTACTAAAATGTTCTTAGAATTATTACGATATAGATCCACGATGCCAAATTGAATAATGTGATTGTAAACTTTAAGCAGAATGGAGGCAAGTAATTGGTTGAAGGATTTGTAGAATTCTGACACATAACCATCTGGACCTGGGGCTTTCCCTGGCTTCAGTTTGCTTATGGCCATCAAGATTTCATCTCTGGTTATAGGTGCCTTAAGTAAATTAAAGTGATTTTTACTTATTTTTGGAAAATGTAACTCATTTAGGAAAGAGTCTTGAAGGCCTGGTGATTCAAGTATTTGGGGGTCATACATTTCCTCATATACTTCCTGGAAGACCTGGATGATTTCCTTATATGTGAAATATGATCAACCCTTGTAAATAATATGATTTATTTTAGTAGGTGGGGGTCTGATATTTATAATCCTAGCGAGAATTTTTGAAGGTGTTTGCCCCTATTCAGCATAATTATGAATAAGTCTAGATTCCATAAGTGAGTATTGATTGAGGTGTAGTTCGAGGAGTTGCTTTTGAATGGTGGATCTTCGTTTCTCAATGTTGGGAGAGAACTTAGTTTGGAGTTCTAATTCTATTTTTTTAGCTCTGTTTCTAGCATCAAAGTATGGGAGTTAGATTGTTTTTTAATTAGGGAGGATTTTTGAATAAGGGTACCCCTTAAAGTAACTTTGGCAGCTGCCCATTGAACATCTATAGGCATATCAGACATATCAAAAGAGGTAAATGTCTGGGACAGAAATTCTTGAATTTCTCTATGGATAATCATGTTGTTCAGGAGATTTTGATTAAGAGACCAATTTATATTATAGGGATGGAATTCAAATGGTTATGTTTACAAGTATTTAAATGTAGATTAATTTTGGCATGATCAGAAATAGTTCTGGGGTCACTACTGTATATTATATCATAGGAGGCAAAAATGTTGATATTAAAAAGAAGTCTATCCTGGACCAGGATTTGTGGAAGGCAGAAAAGAATGTGTAGTTACTAATGTTAGGGACATTCCTAAAAAGTTCAAAAGGATCAAACAAGTTGTAGACTTCCATCATATCTCTTATAGTATTAGTAATACTTAGAGGTTGTTTATTGGTTTTACAGATTCTGTCTAAATCCGGTCTGATTGTAGTATTCCAATCCCCCCCAGGATTAGAAGATGATTGTTAAATTTTTCAATGAGTGAGATGATTTCATAAAGGAACAAAGATTGGTGTATACAGGGGCCATAAACATTTAATATAAGTATTTCTTTTTTACAAGATGGTATAGAACAGGTTAGGTAGCACCATCTCCCATTTGGGTCCCAAGCAGAAGTTATTATTGATCCTTTGAAAGATTTTTTAACTATTATTGCTACCCCCTTGGATATCGTGCTATCCCCAGCCATTACAATCTGTTTTATCCATTTCTTTTTAACATCATTTGACCATTGGGCCATAGTCCTGTGCGTTTCCTGGATAAGAGTAATATCAAGTGAAGATTTTTGGATTAGATGTAAAACTAAATTCCTTTTTTTATTATTTTGCAACCCTTTTATATTCCATGAGTCTATCAATAGCATTTATCCAAGTAACTAGTAAAATGAGGATTTGATATTTTTACTATTTAAAGTAAAAAGAGTTAACAGGCAAATGTGTTGCAACTTAAGAATAAATAGGCAAATAGAGTGAAGGTAACAAGAATTGTTTCCCTTAAATGAAAAATGATTAGGAGTAGAATAGAGTAAAGTGACAGTCGCCTCTCTCAGATCGCTACCCGTGCTTAACCACATTCTAAAAATACCTAAAAGAGATAGGAAGAAGACACTATTTACAAAAAATGTTTAACATTCCAAAATCCAACTCACTATACACACACGTGCTTCTTGCTCTAATGTAACAGTAAAAAAAAAAACAGAACTTTTTGACATCTAGTAAACATCAGCACATATTTTTTGGTACTAACAGTTAGGGTTTTACTTAACAGTGTAACAGATCTTGATCATGCTTAAATTCATATGACCATACAGCAAAGTCACCCTATAGTACCTGTCCTGTATGATTACAGCTCTGACTCAAAGATGACTTTATTAGGAATTAACCTCTGAATTAGGGAAATTGATAGTGCCTTCGACTGGCAAGACATATTTGAGGCTCCTATTCACTTATCATTTATCCGTAATTTGCATAGTGACACATTTATTTTTAATTTTTTCACAAAATATCCCTATATTCAGAGTCTTTCCTAAGCATTCTTTCAAACAATTAGACCATACTATGTGTCTCGTGCTCTGCTTTGCAAACCACTGTCTTGGGTTTCACGTTAAAAGTCTTTCTATCTGAAGAAACTAGGCAAAACAGCAAAATGCTACAAGTATAGTGCATATGCTTTAAATATACCTTATTACACCTTGTTGTCACAAGTGTAAGATTAAATTCTAGACTTGTTATGTAAAGATGTCTACGGCAATATTATGTTATTTAACTCCCTTTCTCAGATGGACGCTCCCCTATAAACCATCACAAGTGTAAGATTAAATTCTAGACTTGTTATGTAAAGATGTCTACGGTAATATTATGTTATTTAGCTCCCTTTCTCAGATGGACGCTCCCCTATAAACCATCACAAGTGTAAGATTAAATTCTAGACTTGTTATGTAAAGATGTCTACGGTAATATTATGTTATTTAGCTCCCTTTCTCAGATTGACGCTCCCCTATAAACCATAGGTGGAGAAAATTACAGCCCATACGAAAGTTTTACAAGTCGCTTCATCCACTACAGAGACTCAGATTTACATTTTACCATATGTTTGAAAACCATCCATTATTATATTTTATAAAAACAAACTTTTTAGAAACTAGTTATAATGCAAATGTTAGTATAAAGAGTGAAAGACTACCTAATTATGAGTCTGTGAGCAGCATATCATTCTATAGAGAGAGAATAGTTGCAAGAAAGGATACCAGTAAGTCTACAAGAGAAAGGTAGCCATGACGATTCACATGTAGAAATATATTTTTCCATGTTCAGTGTTTGAACGGAGATATCCTGGCAATCTGGGGATTCATTTACTGCTTGAAGTATAGCCACTGTGTAGAAGACATGTACAATGTAAATTATTTGGACTTTGGTCATGGATATCTTAATGTACAGTATGAGCTTCATTGAACTCATTTATGTCTACAGTATTATGCAGTGGCCCTCTGGACCCTTCACTTCCACATTTCTAGCTGTTTCGTAGAGAGAGGCTGTTCTCATACCACAAGGCCTGCAGCAGTCAGTTTGCCACTTCTTTGCTAAGCCTATTTGCATCAGTCAAAGATACAAGCATCACTGTTGGTGGTATTACACACTATTGTATTTGCTATGGCTGTTACACCACTGCTATAACTAGCAAGGTTAGGGATGATTAGGATAATCTTAAGAAATGTATCTATATCTTGTGTTCCTTGTCATCATTTTCTGAATTGTATGACTATTGTTTCATACCCTGTATTATACCTAGCTACATAAGATATGTCTTGAGTTGTTTTTCTTTGGTTTTAGTTATGCATTATACATCTCCTGTTGCATGGTTGCTACCCTAAAGTTTAAGTGCCATCTGCGTTTTTTCTGGGCAGTCATATTGCTTTTTTATGGTGCTTTAGATATACATATCTTTTATGTGCTTCAGGTGTGGTTAATAACTACTATTTGTCAACATAACACACCAAAGCAGCCAGCGACAGTAACAATGCCAATGCAGGGGTATGCTCCTTTGTGATAAGTAAACAGTAATATAGGAGGGTAAAATCTATCAAAGTGTCCAGTAGAGATCATTCTGAGTCCATGTTTATAGTACTTTGTGTATTACAAAATATACATACATTGAACACTATATAAAACTCCTGAAAGTAGTGTAAAAGTGGGAAAAGAGTAACCAATTTGGGGAATTTATACTTTTTTTCAGACTATAGGACAACTTTTACCATACAATGATAAATATATTTAGATAGTCTTGGTTACCCTGTATCGACTGGTGAGTATGCAGTTTTTCTTCTATTTAGGCTTTTAAATATGAATTAATATTCTGTTTGTTAATGAAAATAATGTGGAAAAACCATATTAAAGCAAGCAATATAACATATAATGAGATAAAAGAATGTCACAATGCAAACATTCTATTAGATCATAGACATAAAGATGAGAGCCATAATGCTAGTTTAAAGAATCTGTAAGTACATATTTGTAACTATTGTTAGGACATAGTGTGTTATGATGAAGAGAAACACACTTGCAATGGATTATGGAAAAAATACGAAAAATATGGAAAGAGCAAAATTCAGCCAAGGGTAGCATGAAGAATTCAAGAAGACTGTATAATTTAAAAAAGCCTTTTATACCAGCTTGCTATTAGCTGATTATGAAATAATGATAAATAAAATGGCTGAATATGATTATGTTGCATTTATAGATTGTTTTAACTTCATCTATTTTTCATTTCTCATTATAAATTTTCAGATGCTACAGAATGCACAAAGTGTCCCAAAGACTCCTGGTCAGATGAGAAGAGGTTAAACTGCATCCTAAAACAAGTCGATTACCTGTCCTTCAAGGACCCCCTGGGATCAGTACTGACTTCTATCTCCCTTGCCTTTGCCATCATTCCTGCATGCATACTGTGGATATTTATTAAACATCGGGACACCCCAGTAGTGAAAGCAAACAACCGTAATCTCAGCTACTTCCTCCTTGTAGCTCTTATTCTGTGCTTCCTGAGCTCCTTAATATTCATTGGAAAACCAAACAACACAAGCTGCTTATTGAGACAGTCTGCATTTGGAATAATATTTTCTGTTTGCATCTCTTCTATCCTAGCAAAAACAATAATTGTATTTATTGCATTCAGTGTCAGAAGGCCAGGAGGATTCCAAAGGAAATGGCTTGGAACCAAGACTCCAGTTTGCATTGGCCTTAGCTGCACCACTCTGCAGGTCGTAATATGTACTAGTTGGCTTATACTTTTATCACCTTTTGCTGATAAAAATATGAATTTGTACAATGACAAAATAATAATTGAATGCAATGAAGGGTCAGTCACCATGTTTTATTGCATGCTAGGGTATCTTGGGATTTTGGCAAGTGTATGTTTCATAACTGCTTTTTTAGTACGAAAATTACCAGACAGATACAATGAGGCAAAATTCATCACATTCAGCATGTTAATATTTATTAGTGTTTGGCTGACTTTTATACCGGCATACCTCAGTACCAAAGGGAAATATCTAGTTGCTGTGGAGATATTTGCCATCTTGTCATCAGGATTTGGGCTTCTGAGCTGCATTTTCTTCCCAAAGTGTTTTATTATTGTAGTAAGACCAGAGTTAAATACTAAAGAATCTGCAACACACAATTCACACTAAAAGAAATTCTTACAAGAAAACATTTCTAGTTCACAAAAAGATTAAAGAACAGCAGACTTCAAGAGACTGAATAAGAAGCAATAGGGGATATCTGTTGTAATTTAACAAATTTACGTCCTGCACAGTACCATACTGCAATAATAGAGGCTTTGACTTTTGGGAGAAAAATCTTCAACAAATCCTTTTCTCTGTGAAACCTAGAAGGATAAAAATGTTATTTTTCTGATTCACAAAAGTAAATAATTACATTTGCATGTTCCAAAATAAGAGTAAATTAATCTCTTGAAAATGAATAAATATCAGATTCTAAAACCCATATAGTTTCATCTATCAATACTGGGGGACACATATTACAGAAACTCTAATATAGAGCATCCATCATAACATTATAGAATACATTTATATATGAATTTTTCCAAATATTCCTAGAAATTAATAAATAATGGCACCGTTTGAACATTAACATTATAATAACTTATTTAACATTTGCTGTGTTGCATCACTTACTAATCTTTCGTAGTATGTATGTTCATTGTCTATGGCACACACTTAAATCAAGTTTTCTTTTATTGTTAATGGTCTGTAATGAGCTGTTAAAATTTCACTCCAGTTTCAATTTAAGTCATATAAACCTTTTCATTACACATGCAAACTTTTATTTGTACCACTTCCTTAGGTGAGATAAAGAAGATGGATAGATTTGCATTTCCTGGTTATAAGAAACACAATATAGATTTTATATTTCAATTATTACAACAAGAATTACTACAACATAAAGATTAGTGTTGAAAAAATTTTAAAGTTCATTTATATTCAGCAGAGGACCCTAGATTTTGATGTGATTAAACTTGTGCTGAGTGAATGTGTGTGTGTGTGTGTGTGTGTGTGTGTGTGTGTGTGTGTGTGTGTGTGTGTGTGTGTGTGCGTGTGTGTGTGTGTGTGTGTGTGTGTGTGTGTGTGTGTGTGTGTGTGTGTGTGTGTGTGTGTGTGTGTGTGTGTGTGTGTGTGTGTGTGTGTGCATGTGTGTGTGTGTGCGCGTGCGTGCGTGTGTGTATATGTGCGTGTGTGTGTGTGTGTGTGTGTGTGTGCGTGTGTGCGTGTGTGCGTGTGTGTGTGTGTGTGTGTGTGTGTGTGTGTGTGTGTGTGTGTGTGTGTGTGTGTGCATGCGTGAGTGCGCGTGTGCGTGCGTTGTAAAGATAAATTCTATAAAAAATACGTATCTGTTAGAAATAGGTTTGCCAGCTTTGGAAAAGACAAAAAGGAATGAAAAAATACCTTTTGCTGTACCATTTCATTGTTACTCCACTCACTGAGCCCTCCTTCTTTACTTTGTGCATTGTCTTCTGCAGTCCTCATTATGCTTATTTTATAACATTAGATAAAAGTGACTTATGGATGTGTAGGTAAACATTCCTATTTGAGCACACCTATATAGTCTGAGTTACTGATTCATTTTGGAAAAACTGATTTGTAACTGAGATATATGAACACTGTTTCCACGTCCATTTCAGAATGATTGGGGTAAACTGAAGCATTATTTATGTTAGGCCAAGACAGACACATAGAGCATATTAATAAGAGAAGCAGTACAATACATAGCAGGGAATTATTAGGTATATTCTGCAGGTTACATGTCTAAACTCTTGTGTAAGGAAGACAGGCTATGTTATCAGTAGCACAGATGGCATATTCAGAAAGCAAACCAGGTGAGGAAGACAGACAAATCCTTGAACAAAACTGATGGTGGTTCATATTATTCAGATGGATCTTCTTTTACTTCATTATTCTAGAAATGTTAGGCTCTTATATACGTGTCTATCTCAGAAGTAGTGCTTTTCTCCATAATCTATGAGAAAAGAAGAGTAGTTGCATTTATTCTTACATTTAAATAGCTGTTTAGTATCAGCTTGGGCAAGTACTTAGGCATTTTTGCTAGCGTTAAAGACATGAGATGTGGAGCTATCAGCAGGGTAGCTAAATTGGGACTATGTCTCTCAGGCATTCAAAATAATGACCAAAAAACAAGTTTTTTTTTTTTTTACATAGGCGTTAAAATTTTATACTAGCTACACCCATCATTCCTTGAGTAAGCACTATACTGCAAAGAAATTAGGAGCGAAGATGTGGTCCATGTCAACTTACTGAAAAGAAAAACACTGAAAGCGATAATACAGAAAGTATAGTGTTGAAATGTCAAAATGTTGACATCAATGCCTTCTCTTCTACATATTTAGAGAGCTGGACTTACTCCCCTCCCCCTTCCATAAGACCCATATCAGTGCTCATTTCTGTATTTCAATCCTAGGGGAGTGATATTGCTTGTTGTCTGGCTGTGTACTGGCATAATGTATGTATATAGTGCAGGTATGGTATTAGTAGGTGTTTTCAGTTCAGCATTAGACATCTACAAATTTACATTCAGTTTTATGACGTTTAGTATACCACTGTTCAATAAATCAAGATCAACTACATTTTTTGCTTGATGTCATAAATACAGTTAATAACATCAGACTGAAAATAACATTAAAATAGCAAAATTTGTGAATACCAAACAGAAATATTGATTATATTGAAATATTAGATTTTATTATGAAAAATATAATGCTGGAAATGAGAATTATGACAGTGTATTGAAAGAGAGTATATGTGTAATGTATGTAGATATTGAAAAGGTGTAGATAGAAGCAAAGCTGATAGAGAGAAAGTAAAAGTGTGCCTGAGAGTATTAAAGTGATGACAGGTATATATTTGTGATAATTTGCCCAAAAACACAGACATAGGCACAAAACCGAGTGACCATAGGCTTCATATAATGGAAAAGTGCATATAAATCTGAGAGGCATCAGTTAGAAGACTCGGTAGAGGGCAGGAAATATAGTAGAATTTTTAATTGGGAGTGGTGCAGGAGCAAACCTCGCATTAGCTACAAACTGTCTAACTGCCATTTTAAAGGTATGGAGGTTGTCTGTTGACCTGTTTGTGGTAGAAGTGAATTCCAAGTTGTAGTTACAGAACTAAAGTACATAACCTTTCTGGTAGATTTTTGAGCTTTGCTGATAGAATTTTTTTTATCATTGAATTAAAGAGGTCTTCTGAGGAGATAGTTATGGAAGTTAGTACTGAGAGATGGACAAGTTAAAGGTTTCTGCATTACAACACTAGCCCCACATTACCAGACTCACATAGACCAGCCATAGCTGCACCAGAAAACAACTCTCAGAAACACGCAAAAACATACTCGGAGGCTCTAAATAAGAACCTGCCTAAACAACAGAGACCTCCTAAGCATACACCCAAGCAACCCAGCAACCAGGTAACACATACGTCACAACGTCAGTGTGCTAAGCAAAAACAGCCGCTGAGGCTAAATAACACAACTAACACACTAGTAATCGGTGATTCTATCATCAGGCACACAGACGTCCCACTCACTAGACTGAACAAGGAGAAGGTTACCGTAAGCTGCTGTCGGGTGCCAGAATCCGCTACATAACACATGCACTCAGGTCACTCCACAACAAGTACAAATATGACTCTGTCATTGTACATGCTGGCGTAAATGACCTGAGACGTACCTCCCTGGACTACATGAAAAGAGACATGGAGGAGCTCTCTGACCATGTAGCCCAGGCTGGTATGACTCTGACTCTGAGTAGCACCCTGCTCTCACCCAAAATGATGCCAGCATATGAAGAAAAAATGATCAGTTTCAATAATTGGTTAAACTACTGGTGTCATTCAATGGGGATACAGTACTTGTCAGCCTGGGACGACATGCTTGACAAGCCACGTTACTTCGCCAGAGATGGCTTGCACCTGTCGCCCCTGGGCTTTCGAATACTGGCCAAGACTCTTGCTGCCCCAATACTGCCTTTTTTAGGCAAGGCTCAAAAGACAAACCCACCTCCATAAACAACAATAATAAACAAAAACTGAGGGTAATGCTGCTCAATGGCAGAAGTCTAAACCTCGAAATGCACGCACTCAAGGCTCTCCTTAGTATGGAAGAAATCGACGTATGTGCAGTGACATAAACCTGGTTAAAGGCTCCAGAGAGCACCCCAGCACTACCAGGCTATAACTCCTACCATACCTTTAGGTCCCAAAACCAGGACCGGAACACAAAAGGAGGGTGTGTGTCCATATTCATCAAGAACACCCACACCTCCAGGTTAGTAGCACAGCACGCGGAATCTGAGACCATCCAAGTGCAATTGACAGTGGATAAATTGACTGTTCAATTTATAGCTTGCTACAGATCTCCCACCTTGTTTCAGGACCCTCACGCAGCATTCCTGAGAACATTAGAAAGTATGAAGATTCTACCCAACACCATGCTACTGGGTGACTTCAGCTTTCCAAACATTGACTGGAAAAACTACTCAAGCTCAAACACCCTAGCCCAATGCTTCCTTGAGTTTATAAACTCAAACGCCCTTGAACAGCTGGCCACCAGTCCCACAAGAGATGACAACATACTGGACCTGGTCATCACCAACATGGGGAACCTATGTTCCACACCTGAGGTAAACTCGTCATTGGTAAGATCAGATCACAAACTAATCACACTGGACATCCATATTCCCCCCCCCCAGTCAAGGAAATCAGGGTACAAAACTTCTCTAAAGAAAACTTCACACTCCTCAAGACTGAAGTGGGAAGTTTCAAAGCTCCCAATCAAATGGAAAATGATGACCCAACGGCAGAATCCTTTACAAGTGCATTCTATGAACACCTTCAAGAATGCATGGACCGAGGCATCCCATGTAAAACCAAGACCAACTCCTCAAAAAAGAGGAAGCCAGTCTGGTGGACCCCGGCCATAAATAAACTTTACAACAGAAGGAGGAAACTCCTGCAAGATAGAAAAAAATTCCAAAATAAGAAGGCATCTCTGATTAACATCAGTAAAAATCTGCGCTCCCTCATTAAATCATCCAAGGCCAACTTCGAAAGAAAAATAGCCAATGACTCTAAGGATAACCACAAGGCCTTCTTTAACTATGTCAAGAGTCTAGGGGCAAACTCTCAGATATGCTCCGAGCTAGTGCATAATGGCCATAAATACACTGAACCAACCAACATTGCCAACATCCTGGCTGACAGGTTCAGTGCAAACTTCACCCCCCCTCTCCACCACAGGGGCTAGGACCCATCCCAGAAGAATGTGGCACTCCAGATATCTCAGACACACAAGTAAAGACAGCCCTTGCAAAGGCCAAAAACACAGCATCAATGGGACCAGATGCTATCCCAGGTTGTGTCTTACACGAGCTTCAAAATTAACTAACTCTCCATCTCAAATCACTATTCAATCTCAGCCTCTCTACAGGCTATGTACCCAAAGAATGGCGTACAGCAACAGTCGTACCACTCCACAAAGGTGGTGCCACAACTGACCCTGGGAACTATCGCCCTTTAAGCTTGACTAGCTTGGTCTGCAAAGCCATGGAATGCATTATCATGGAGCTCATTAGCAGGGATATTGGGAACCTCCAGACACTGGACCCCACCCAGTTCGGCTTTGTTAAAGGCAGATCTTGCCTCCTGAACTTGGTCGACTTCTTAGAAACAGTCACCAAGGCCATAGATGAAGGGAAGGTGATCCACACAGCATATCTGGACCTCACTAAGGCATTCAACACCATCCCACACTCAGGAATCATAGACAAACTCACCAGCTTAAATATCAACCCCCATGTCATGAGATGGGTTGCCAATTGGCTCTCAGACAGAATCCACATGGTAAGAGTGGCAGGTGCCATGTCTGACTCTAAACCAGTCACAAGCGGAGTCCCAAAGGGCTCAGTCCTGGAACCCCTCCTGTTCAGTATATATTTCTCCGAAGTACAGGCAAAGGTGGAGGGACTGTGGCTAACCAAGTTCACAGATGACTGTAAATTGGGTGCAATAATTGACTCTCCAGCTGACACAGACATCCTGCAAAAGGGTCTCACAGAGACAAACACCTGGTGTCAAAGTCACGGCCTCAAGCTAAATGCCAAAAAATGCATAGTAATCCCATTTGGGAAAAACAAAGTACCTACAAACTACCGCATAGATGGGAATCCACTAAGTACAGAATAAGTAATTAGGGACCTGGGTACCCAAGTAGATAGCATGCTCTCCTTTGATAACCACATAGCCAAAATGGTCAGGAAATCCTTCTATGTGGCACACTTGATCACAAAGGGTTTCTCATCCAGATCCAAGGAGGTGATTGTGACCCTTTACTCCTCACTCATTAGGCCCATAATAGAGTACAATGCCACATTTGGGATGTACCTCACTAGACACCTGCAACAACTAGAAAGACCACAGAAGTACCTCACTAAGAGGATTAAGGGTCTTAAACAATTACCCTATGAAGCATGACTAAAAAAGCTCCAGCTCTTCTCAGTCGCTTACCGTCTGCTCAGAGGTGACCTATGCCTGACCTATAGGGCCATGTCAAACCCTGAACTAATGGACATGCTTCACCTCAAAAAAATGAGATCCCTCAGAACCACTCATTCTAGCGGCTTGAACCTATGTACAACAATAAACAGGACATGCTGGAGGGATAGATTCCTGTCCCAGCATCTCCTCTCACTCTGGAATATAATCCCAATCCATATTCGACAGAGCTCCTCTATGACCCTCTTCAAGAGAAATCTTGATGAGTGGATGGGTAATCGTAAGTTCTACCCTGGGATCACTTTAGGAGCCCTGTTGACAGAGGCCCAGGTTACTAATCTAATGGGGAGGCAAAAGCCATCACTCTGCAGCTAGGCTTATAAATGCCCATGGGCAGATAGCCTAGTACTTACCTATGAACCTATGAACCTATGATAAGGACTATGAGTAGCTGGGTAAATATCAGGTAGTAGGATGTTTAATATTCTGAGTGCAGAATGATATGTTTGATATGTTTTGTTAGCTCCAAATTTTACTAAGTTATTATAGTATTGTTCAAACTTCTTCATTATTAAAGCCTATAGATTTGTAAGGATTGTTGCACCATATAGAAGATAAGGTAATAGATAGGTATAGGTGATAACTAGAGCTACTTTTGAGGAATTAGTGAGGATTTTTTTTATCTTTATAGTATTCCTAGTTTCTGATTTTTTTAATGTTATTGAATTTAGGTTGTCAACTGTGGTCACACTTAACACCTTCGTATGTGTTTCAGTTTTGTTCAGGGAGGTGATTTAGAATTTGGTCCTGTCTTAGCTATGTTATGTGGAGAAAACAGTAATTTTGTTTAAGGTTAAGCGAAAGTTATTTATTACTGATTCATTTTTCTTTTGAATAGAAAGCATCTTATATCATTTGCTGGAAGGAGATTATCTTACAAGAGGATCATATATGTGTTGAGTTGTCTAGACATTGTATTAATAAGACAGATTGGGAAGAAGTGTAAAGATTGTTGATGAAAAAAATGAATAAGATAGGGCCAAGAGTAGAAGCAGTGATGAGCAAGTGTAGAGAAAGTGAGTGGTTCCATTTTATGAACTGATATTTGTTGGGAAAATAGCTGTCAAGTCATTGGAGGGTTGGTTGTGAAAGATCAAGAGAGGGCACTTGTTAAAGGATTGTGCTGTGTGAGACTTTATCAAAGGCTTTGGGTAAATCTAGAAATATGGCAGAGACAGGTTTGTCATTGTCCCTGGCATTGTTGATGGCTTTCAAGTATGTTACTAGAGCTGTAATTGCACTATGGACTGGACAGAAACAATGTTGTGTACATATTAGGAACTGCTTAATTGTGAAATATTAAAGATGTTGTTTATGAACACTCTTTCCCATAATTTGTTATATTGAAGACGGTATAGCAATAGGTCTGAAATTGGAGAATTCAGTGGATTGGCTGCCTTAATGAAATGGAATAATGGACAATTCAGTTGACTGGCTGGTTTGTGAAGTGGAAAATGGAGAATTCAACAGATTAGCTGCCTTTGTGAAGTGGACTAATGGGAGAATATCCACAGTGAGGAAATGTAAAATGCTTGGATTGGCCTATTTATGAGAATAGAGGTTGGGCATGTTATAGCATCTGCCACCATTTTAAGGTATTCTGCTGGAAGATTGTCAGAGGAGCATGTCCCAGGTTTATGTTTTAGAAGTAACTGTTTTATGAATTGCAGATGAAGTTAGAAGAGTTGGCAGGACATGGTAGAGTTTGTCAAGAAATGTAGGAGAAGTATCTTTAGTGAGTTGAAATGGATTTATACTTCATGGTGAGTGGTATTAGGAGAGGAATTGGAATTCTTTTTTTGTCCCTGGATGTAGTATTTGACTGACATTGGACCATAATTTTTTGGGATTACATCTATGTTTAATTTATAGGTCAGTATAGTATTGTTTCCTGTCTAAGTTAACTCTATTGGTAAATTAAGGAGTTCTTTAAACTCCTGCATGATTTGAGGAAATCTTAGTTTATGTCATTCCGTCCAACCTTTGTTGATCTTACACATGAGTGGTTATAAAGTAGAGCAGTGAGTGTGGTGGTTAAGAATAGGATTTATGATGAGGTGAGAGGTAAATGGAATAAGGGTAGAGTATTGGTTAAAATTGAGTGAATGTGAAGTAATACAATTAGGTACAGGCAAAGTGCACCACCAGAAACAATCAATATTAGGTATTAAACCTAGAGAAGAAGTTGATGAGTCCTCAAGGTATGAGAGGGTAGTGCTAGTGGAGGGTTACAGTGAATTCAGAGGAGGGTGCACTGTTAATCCACATTAAGCATGTACATATAACATTAATGTATAGGCTATTTGTCTCATCTCAGAGTCTGAAAGGTTTAGAGATCTGTAGTAGTCGGAGGGCGATGCTATCTCTAGACGAGCCAAAGTTGAGATGTAGTAGCATCTCTAAAAGTAGTCTATTTCTATATTTTTCCACATAATAGTTACAGCTTCCATGTACAAACAACTATATTAAAAGACTGCCATGCTGAAAACTGCAGTAACTTATTGTTTTATTAGACAGGAGAAAAAGTTCATACACTCCTTTTTCCCAAATAGCACTTTTATATTTGTGAGGCAATACTGCACAGCTTCTGTATTTGGTGGGGATGTAATGATAGGTAGTATTATTGTGGTGTTTTGTTGTGCTGCCATGGTGATGACTTGTTTCCGTAGGTTAAATGTGTTTATGTCTACAGCAGTTGGTAAGGGATTGTATGTAAACGTGTTTTAGGTGTGCAGGGTTGCGACTGAAATGATGCATGTGCATTGTATGGTAGCTTAATGGCTGACTGATGGTGTAGACATTAAGTGTTTACTCTTGTGAATGGGGAGGACTAATAATGTGTGTATTACTTATGTGTCCATGTCTTTAAAAGGGAGTAGGAAGGAGATAAAGAACAGTTCCTATACAGGTAATGATATGGGGGTAACTGGAGAGCTGGGGGATGGAGATGATCACAATGGGATACAGCTCCCACAAAACCAGGACATGATCAGTGTGGGTGCCTGTTCAGAGGAGTTTACACTGTTAATCCAGATTAAGTATGTTCACGCATTAATATGTAGGTTATATTTCTCACCCCTAAGTTTGAAATGGTTCTTACCACCAGAGATATGCTGTTGGTGGGGTGGGGGGTGCTACCACCGTTTGAGTCACAGTTGAGATGCAATAGCTTTGTAAAACTTGTCTATTTTTATACTTTCTTTCAAGTAAATGTTACAGCTTCCATGTGTGCAACATTATTAAAAGACCAGCAGGCAGAAAATTTCAATTAGTTGTTGTTTTGTCAATGAAGAGAGAAAAATGGGTGCTCTGCAAGGGCTTGAGTCCCAATGGCTTGAAGACTACTATCTTAAAGCCAAGGATTTGAGCATCTTGTTGCTCAGGTAGGCTGTCTATCACCTCATGATCAGCATACCTGCACACATTATTTGAGTCTGGGGGAGGCAGCAAAGTAGTGTACATTAGGGCAATGGTCAGGAAGAGAATTGTATGTTTAGGGAGCAGAAGGGGGATTTTTAGGTTTACCAAATGGGAAAGGAGTTTTAGGGTTAAAGAGTAACAAAGGGATTCTAGGGTTAGGGAGCAAGAAGGAAGTCTTAGGGAGTGAAAAGTGTGTCTTAGAGTTAGGGAGTGGGATGAGGTTTTAGTTTTTCAGAGAGAAAAGAGGGAGGGTTAGGGTTTGAGAAGAGTGCATTAGGGTTAAAGCTGGTGTTCTGGTAGGGCTATACATTTTTTTAGTATAGGATGTTGGGAGGGCTAATTAGTTGCAGGAGATTAAATTGATGGGACTTAGAGCATTCTTTTTTTCATACATGTGGGAGTGAGAAAGTGTGTCAAAAGCAAATATCACTTGTGTATTTGTAGTAGACCCAGGAAAAAGTCCTTATACTTCTGTTTCCCTGGTTAGTACATCTATGCTACTGCACTGCTTTTCTGTTTGGTAGGGATGTGGGTCAGTCATTTGTATGTGATGAGGGGTAGCATTAATGTAGTATTTTGTTGTACTTGTGTGGTGATATATGTTGGCGTAGTCAAAATGAGATAATTTCTATAAAAATTGGTAAGAGATTGTATGTATGAGTGTTTTGGGGTGCAGATTTGCTACTGAAATGAAAAATGTGAATTGTATGCTAGTTTAATTGTAGACTGAGGGTAAAGAAGTTTTCACTGCCATACCTATCAATTGTCCAGATTTTCACAGAATGTCCAGATTTTTGCTTCATAATTTTGGTCTGTTCCTCATACAATTTGTAGTTTTCTAACAAATCCCTGAGGATTGAGGTTTCTAAATAATGACACACATTTGAGTGTCATGCTTCACATCTTTCGGAAAATGCATGTTAAAACAGATCTTGTGATTCTAGCAACTTTCTAAGTTTATTAACCCAATACTTAAAACATGTCCCTATTTTTGGGCCCCCCCCATTATTTTAGGCCTTGTCCCAATGTTTTAAAATAAGAGGTCAAGAGATATATTTTCTGTACAACTGTGATAGGGAGAGGGCTAATATGTGTGTATTTTTACAGTAATGTATGCATGTCATTAAAAGGAGTAGAAAGAAGGTGAAGTAGTGAATTGAGAACAGTTCCTAGCAAGGTAATGATATGGGCATGGCTGCTAAATTGGGGTAGGAGGGATCAACATGTTATACAGTCTCGACAAAATCATCTGGTAATCATTGTAGGCATGTCCAATGTTAACAAGAGAGAATCAGTGAGTTATCAGATAGTTATCAGCCTTAGAATTGTATTCTGCCCTTAATATACATTTTAAAATTCATCATCATACTCCATGTCAGAAAATACTGCAAAAAATAGTATAGAGTTGCATCTCTGTTGCCGGAGGAAGGTTATTGTTCAGTGCTGCCGTTTATATTGTAAGTAGCATTAGTATATCAATTTTCTACAGACAGGAAGTGGTTATGGATGTTAAAAGGACTAGAAATTCTGGAAGTAGCCAGGGAATTTCAAAGTCAAAGTCAAAGAAAACTTTATTGTCATTCAGAACTACACCACAGTGTAGCTGAATGAAATTGCAATGCTTCGTTCCCAGTGCAAAAACATACATACAGAGAATAATAATAAAATAACATAAACTAAACTAAACTAAAATAAAATAAAAGTAAAAATAGAACAAAATAATAACATAATGACCAGGCACACTTTGCATATAAATAGAATTGAGTAACAACATGTGCATGTCCTTAGTATAACATAATAATGGTCAGCATGAATATTGAACAGTGTGATTAATATTGTCCTAAGGTGAGGTAAGGTGTGAACCAACATTAGAAATGCACATCAGTAAGTTATTGCACATGAAAAAAGCTTAATACTTATAGTGCAACAAAGCCTGGATAAGTAAGGATCTTTTCAGTCAGATAAATAGCATAACTATGTGGTAGGAGGGGAAGCATGCACTGACACCCTCCTGGCTCTTTTTTCACAAGAGTTCAGTAGTCTGATGGAGAGAGGAAAGAAACTGTTGTTAAGTCTAGAAGTTCTACAGTATATACTTCTGTATCTTCTACCCGAGGAGAAGCAGGAAAACATACCATTTACAGGATGCAAAGAATTATTGGATATCTTCCTGGCTCTGCTGATGTAATGTGTGATTCTGTAGGTCTCCCATAGGTGCAAGAAAGGAACCAATGATTTTCTCTGCTGCCTTCCAAGTCACCTACGAGCCTTGCAATTGTAGGTGTTGCAGCCCCCATACCAACAGTGATGTTATTGGTAAGAATGTTTTCGATGCTACCCCTGTGAAAAATTTGCAGTGTTGTCTTTGATAGTTTTGCCTTCCTCAGTTTCCTTAAGAAGTGCATGCAATAATTGCTGACCTTTTTTGACCATGTATGATACATGTACTGACCAGGACAGGTCCTCAGTGATATGTACTCCCAGAAAATTTGTACTTTTGACCATATCCACTGTCATCCTTTTCATCTCTAGAGGTCGGCATGGTTCTTGTGAACTTCTAAAATTCACAGTCAGTTCCTTAGTCTTGCTGACATTCAGTGCTAAGTTGTTTTTGTCACACCAGCCCAACTTATGTTAGATCTCCTTCCTGTAGGGCATCTTCTCTTAATCTCTGACCGGACCTATGACTGTGGTGTCATCCACAAATTTGATGATTTTATTAGACTCTTGTCTAGCCATGCAGTCATGTGTCAGCAAGGTGAGTAGGAGAGGAATTTAGACACACCCTGTGGTACTCCAGTATTCAGGTTTATGCTTTCAGAACTGCTGTCGACCACACAAACCCTTTGAGGTCTTTCTGTGAGGAAGCTTACAATCCAGTTACATAAGTGGGAGTTGATGCCCAACTGTTATAGTTTCATTATCAGATTCCGAGGGATTCTGGGGGATAACAGTACTCTGAAACCAGAACTGAAGTCTATGAATAGTAATCTTGCTTAGCAGTTCTTGCCTTCCAAATGGGTCAGAGTTTCATGGACTGCTAGGGAGATGGCATCCCCTGTACTACCGTTCCTTCTGTATGCAAACTGCAATATGTGCAGAGTCATGGGTATGCTTGAGGCTATGTGATCTTTAACCAGCCTCTCAAACATTTCATCACTGTTGAGGTTAAAGCCACTGGTCAGTAGTTATTTAGAGTTGTTGCTTGTGTTTTTTTTGGGTGATGGAATGATGGCCATCTTCTTGAAGCATTTTAGTACACTAGCTATTTGTAGGGAAGTATTGAAGATGTCCATGAGTACTGATGCCAGATCTTTCACACATTCCCTTAGTACCCGACATATGATGTTATCTAGGCCAGCTGCTTTTCTCGGGTTGACCTGTTTCAAGGTTCTGAAGACATCAGTTGTGTTCAGGCTCAGCAAGACTTCAACCTTAATCAACAGGTGGTTTATTTGCCACCATTTTGTTATCTGCACCAAACCTGCTGAAGAAAGATGTTCGGTTGGTTCAAAAATTCAGTACTGTCATCGCATGAGGCTGATGCAGGTTTGTAGTCAGTGATGGTTTGTATGCTCTTCCATAGTCATTTGATATCCCTCAGGTCATTAAAGTGGCTCTGGATCTTCCTGCCATAGGTTCTCTTTGCATCCTTTATACCATTGTTCAGTTTGGCTCTGACAACCCTTAGAACATCCATGTCATTTGATCTAAATGCTGTGTTCCTAGCTTTTATGAGCTTGTACACCTCACTGTTTAGCTATGGCTTTTGGTTTGCCCATATGGTGATGCACTTGGTGGTTGTTACAGCATTCACACATTTTGAGATGTATACACTATGAACCACCAGAAGGATGACCAAGGTGCTCCAGAACAAAGTTTATTGCATCAGTTAAGCACTTTCATCTGTATCAAGAACAAGACTTCATCAGAACAACATCAGTAAATTGCACTTCCCTTAAATACCCTCACCACTCAGTCAATTAATTACATTTAATTACACCATTGCATTTAAAAACACATCACCTAATTTTACTATAAAACAATTAAAATGTATTATATAACGTATATATAAAAATTTAAATATCTATTAAATTATATATTGTAATAAGCTAATTTAATATTTATAAAAAACAACCATATCTTTTCATATTTAATATATTCAATATACTAGTACATTCATTTAAACCTAAAAAACAGTGGTGTTGAGCCTCAACTGTCAACGTAATTCATATGCCTTCAACTGTTCTGGTACCACCCTGCCCTGTACATCATTAGTTACTTGTAGAATCACTAAAAATTGAAATTTATGATGACTATATCTCGCAATATGTCTACTTAATGCATTTGTTTTCACCATGTTACCAATATCAGAGATGTGTTCATATATTCTGGTTTTAAAAACCCTAGCAGTTTTTCACACATAAAAGGCAGGGCAGTCCAAACACTTAGCTAAATATACTATATTCTTGAATATGTATTTTACAACCATTCAACACAAACAAATGGTTGGTTTCAAATATATGTGCACATTGATTGCACCTCCCACATTTAAAGTTTCCTTTTTTAAGGTTTGATTTCACATCCTTCACTCAACCCCACCCTCTTTCCAAAAGATTTTTAAAGTTAAGATCTCTCTTAAATATAAAGGTGGGTGCGTCTCCAAATCTAGCTAGCAAATCCTGATCAGAGGTCAATAAAGGCCAAAGATTTTTCTGTCCTGAAAATATATTTTAAAATCCATCATGGCACTGCTTTTCAAACCTAATGATTAACGTATTGCAGAGTTCATCTCTGTTTTTACTGTAATCAGAATTAGTATGTCAATTTAGTTGGGATGAAAATTACTCATGGATGCCTTGAATGGACATAGAAGGAATTAAAAGGTAAGACATTCTAGAATTATCTGGAAAATTGGTGGTGGAAGATGAACAAAGAAGGATATAGCCCCCAAACTAACAGGAGGTAATTTGTGCAGGCATGTTCAGCATGAGAAAGACACAAGCTGTGAGTTATCACACAGGTATCTGTTTTAGAGACATCTTCTACCCATAAAATACATTTGAAAATCAAGCACTCTTTTTCATAAAATGTTACTTAAGACATTGTAGAGTTGTATCGCTGCAACCTAAGGAAGACTGCTCCTCTTTGCTGCCGTTTATACTGCAACTAAAATTAATATGTCAATTTACATGGCGGAGGTGTTAAGAGTGGATAGAAGAGACATTGAAGGAATATGAAGGCTAAAGGTTCTAGAAGAAACTGAAGAATTTGGGAGGGAGTGGTTTGAAGCTGGATACAAGTCCCACACCAATAGGAGGGATTCAGTGTGAGAATCATCTGTGTAAAAAAAGGCTGGAGCTCTGAGATGACTCACATGTATCTGGTTAAGAGATTTTACCTGCCCTTGAAATATATTTAAAAATCAAACATGACACTTATTTTCAATAATATTGCTTAAAATAGTATGGAGTTGTATTTCTGCAAACTGAGGAAGGGTAATGCTCCAGGCTGCCATTTATATTGTAAATGGTGGAAGGATGTCAATTTTGTTCTGAGGCAAAGGAGGTATGGACACTTAGAAGGGATGAGGAAGAAATTAGAAGACTGGAAATTCTAGAAGTAGATAGGAAAATGGGGGTGGGATCAGTGCAAAGTGGTGTACAACTCCCATACCAGTAGGAGGTAAACAAAGTGGCCATGCTTAGCGTGAGCAAGACAAAAGCTGTGAGTTATCACATAAGTATCTGCTTTAGAGATTTATTTTAATTTTAAAATATATTTAAAAAAAAATAATGAGAATCGTATTGCAAAATACTGCTTAAAAAGTATAGTGTTGAATCCTGGCAGCATGAGGACTTTATTTGGGAGGGAGACAAGGCACAGATATGTGGAGGCAATAGATGGCTAGAAATTGTAGAAGAATCTGGGGAACTGGAATGAGAGCAATTTGAGATAGAGTTCCAACACCAGCATGAGGTAATCAATAAAGTCATGAACATTTTGAAGAAGAAAGAAGCTGAGAGTTATAACACAGTTATCTACTTTAGAGATTTCTTCAGCTACTAAAATGTATTTAGAAATTGAGCTCAATACGTCTTTTCAAAAATACTATGCAAAATTGTGTAGAAATTGTATGTCTTCAGCCTAAGAAAGGTTGCTGCTCAGTGATGCTATTTATACTTTAAGTAGTATTAGTTTGCTTGGGAGATGGAGGAAACATGGATGAGGAGTTAGATGGCTAGAAACTTTGGAATTAGCTGGGGAACTGAGAGCTGAAGGGAAGTGAAACAGGATGCAGCATACATACCAGCTGGAGGTAACCAGTATGAGTATGCTCAGTTTGAGGAAGACAGTTGCTTTAGAGATTTCTTCTGCCTTTAAATGTATTTGAAATTGAGCATGACTCTCCCTTCTAAAATACTGCTTAAAATAATGTTGAGTTATATATCTGAAACCTGAAGAAGGTTTCTCCACAGTGTTGCCATTCATACTGTAAGTTGTATTAGTATGTCAGTTTATTTAGAAGGGGAGGAGGTATGGATAATTAGAAGGGATGTGAAAGGAATTAGGAAGCTAGAAATTCTTGAAGCTGGAGAACTTGGGGTTGATGAGAACAAAGCACGATAGAGCTTCCCTACCAGCAGGGAGTAATCAGTGTTACTGTGTACAGGGTGAAGAAGAAATAAGCTGTGATTTATCAGACAAGTAACTTCTTTAGAGAGTTCTTCATCCTGTAAAATGTATCTAGAAATCAAGCATGACATGCCTTTTCAAAAATATTGCTTAAAATAGTAGGATGATGTATCTCTGCTGCCCGAGGAAAGGTTTGGAAAGGTAGGAGGTGTGGAAGCTTAGAAGAGGTGTGGAAGGAAATAGAAATCTAGAAATTCTGGAACTAGATAGGGAGAAGGTTGGAATGGTGTGAAGCAGTATACAGCTACCACACTAGCAGGAGGTAATTAGTGCGGATGTGCTCAGTGTAAAGAAGACAGAAGCTGTGAATTATCACACAGATATCTGCTTTGCAAAAATTAAGTATTGTCATCCTTTTCTGAAACACTTTCTTTTTTAAAATATAATTTTTTGTTGTCAGGATTTTGAAAAAAAAACAGTAAATATAGCAATTAATGGTGACAACTGAGAACACTGGACTACACCGCTGTTTTTGCGTAGCTCACAGAATGTTACGGCAGTTGCGTATCGTCTAGGAGGTGCTGTATATTATCTCAACCACAACTCTCAACTTCTGAATAATCAGGGACAAAGCTAAGAATAATGGGTAGAAAACTGACTATTGTTACCTATACCTCTCAAGTGTACCTCATTATGAGGAAGGCTCCTCATATAGAGTCCACGGTCCTCACTGTTCCACATTTGAAGGGCATGTTACGCATTCAATGTTAATACGTTTTCTAATTAATATCAACAACAGCCAAGAGATATGCTCAGCAATAATAAAAAGCTTTTTAATTTTATCATATTTATTGGTAGTAACAGTTTCAGGTGATAACAGAGAACACAGGGCAATACTTAACAACATCACTCAGTATTCTGGATTTCTACTTACATGTAGTACAGTGTTCTCCATTATTGCCCATCTCACAATGATGTAGCAGCATACAAACATGGAAGGCAGCAGCTAAGAGAGAAAGAAATCCAAAAAATCAAACAAACAAACAACTAAATAAACTTCAGTATTATTACAATGCACGACATGTGCATGACTATAAAATAGTTGAAGAACTGAGGTGGGATAGCAGCAAAGTGGGATATAGATCCCACACCAGTAGAAGTGATCACTGTGAGAGTGGTCAGTGTGAAGATGACAAACACTTTGAGTTGGCAAACAGATATCCAGTTTTGAGATTTCTTATGCCTATAAATGCCCCCTTTAAAATGCAACAAACTGCTTGTAAGCAATTTCTACAGTTTATACCATGTATGGGCCACTAGAATGTTTAGGTTTTACGATTGTTTAAAAAAAGCTGTAGCAAACAGCTTGCTACAATGTAACAAACAGTTCCTACAGTTTATACTCTGCACAGAGCAATACAACACTGCTCAAGCTCTAGTTAAAAAAAGAAAGAATGCTTTAAACTGTTGCAAACTGATTGCTACAGTTTAGACCACATAGAGTATGCTACAGCTCTCAGGTTTGACAACAAATGCAATATCAGCTTTTAAAGCCAGTATACATTAAATAGGGATCACTATCCACCAACTGCACCCCGCAAAAGTTTGCACACAGGGCAGTTGCCCCTCTTGTCACACCCTATAAGCTACTGCTAAGAAGTATTAGAATATCAATTTACTTAGAAGACGGAGGAAGAATGGATGCTCCACAGGGTTGTGGGAGGAATTAGAGAACTAGAAATTCTAGAAAAAGTTGAGGAACTGGGGACGAAGATGAATGAAGCATCATTCAAATTTCACACCAGCAAAATATAGTCAGTTTGGGTGTCATCTATGTGAAGAAGACAGAAGCTGTGAGTTATCACACAGGTATCTGCTTCAGAGTTTTTTGTTGCCCTTATAATATAATTAAAAGTCATGCATGACACTCTTTTTAAAAAATATCTATTAAAGTAGTACAGAGTTATATCGCTACAGCCTGAAGAAGTTGTATTAGTATGTCAGCTTACTTGGGAGAGAGAGGAGACGCTGATGCTTAGCAGGGATGTGGAAGGAATTAGGAGACTAGAAATTTTGGAAGAAGCTGGGGAATTGAGAGTGGGATATGAGTGAAGCTGGATACAGCTCCCACACCAGTAGGAGGTTTTCAGTGAGGGCATCATCAGTGTGAAAAATACTGAATCTTTGAGTTATCATGGAGTAACTTCTTTAGAAATTTCATCTGTCCTTAAAATTCATTTTAACATTGAGCAGGATTTTCCCTTTCAAAAATACTGTTTAAAATAGTGTAGAGTTGTATTGTTCCATCCCAAGGAAGGTTTCTGCCATTTATGTTGTAGGTAGAAACAGTCATTTTACTCGAGAGGGGGAGGGAGGATGTGAAAGGAATTAGAAAGCTAGAAATTCTAGAAATAGATTGGGAACTGGGACTAGGAGGGGAAAATGGAGATATATCTCTCAAACAGGCAATCAGTCTGGTTGTGTTCTGTGGGAAGAGAATCTGTGAGTTGCCACATGGGTGCCTCTTCTGCATTTATTATGCATTCAGAAGTGAGCATCGCAACCCTTTTGAAAAACATTGCTTAAAATAATGCAGAGTAGTATCTCTGCCACCCCAGGAAAGTTGCTGTTCATTACTGCCATTTATAATTTAAGTAGTATCAGTATGTATTTACATGGCAGGGGGAGGAGGAATGTTTGTTTAGCAGTGATGTGGAAGAAATTAGAAGTCTAGAAATTCTAGTAGTAGTTGGGGAATCAGGGTGGGAGAGGAATGCAATGGGCGTTAGAAACTTCTTCCTCCCTTAAATATATTTAAACATTAGGGTTGACAATCCTTTTAAAAAATAATGTTTCGAACAGTTTAAGGTGTTATCTCAGCAGTGTGAGGAATGTTTCTGCTTAGTGTGATCATTTATATTGTAAGCAGAATTACCAAATCAATTTATGGCAGAAGCATAAATGTTTTGAAGGAATGTGGAAATAAATAGAAGGCTACAAATTCTGGAAGTTGCAAGGGAACTGGAGGTGGGTGGTGAATAAATTGGAACTCAGCTCCAACACCAGCTCAGGTCGATAAAGACAGAAGGTGTGAGTTAACACATAGTATCTGCTTTAGAGATTTCTTCTGCCCATAAAATATATCTAAAATTTAGCATGACATTCCTTTTCAAAAATGCTACTAAAAATAATGTACATATTTCTGCAGTGTGAGAAAGGTTTTTAGTCAGTGGTGCCATTTATACTGTAAATATTATTGGCATGTCAATTTATTTGGGATGGGCTGGCACTGATGCTTTGCAGGGATGTGGAAGGATTAAAAAGCTAGAAATTCTGGAAGTAGTTGGGTTTTGGGGGTTGACTGGTAAAAGGAGTGATATACAGCTCCCACACCAGCAGGAGATAAGCAGTGTGGGCTTGCTCAGTGTGATGAAGATAGAAGCTGTATGTTATCACACAGGTATCTACTTTAGTGAGTTCTCTTGCCATTAAAATGGATTTAAAAATTGACTAGCCACTTCTAGTGCTTAAAATAGTGTTGAGTTGTATCCATGCAGCCTGTGGAAGGTTGCTGCTCGCTGCTGCCATTTAGTAAGTAGAAACAGTATGCCTTTTACTCAGGAGGGGGTAGAGGCATGGATATTTTGAAGGGATGTAGAAGGAATTAGTAGGCAAGAAGCCAGGAAGTGGCTGGGAGATTGGGAGTGGGAGACCAGTAAAGCAGGGTTCAGATTCCACAACAGCAGAAGGTAATCAGAGATGGTGTTTTCAGAGTAACAACAACAGACTGAGCTACTGCACAATGGTACATCCTATACCAAGCCAACAGATATTGCCAATATACTGGCCGACAGATTCAGTGCCAACTGTACCCCCCCCCCCAAGGGACCAGTCACAATACCAGTAGATTGCCAGGCAACCAGTATTACTGCTACGCAGGTTAAAACAGCACTATCAAAGGCCATGAATACAGTTTTTATGGGACCTGACAATATCCCTGGCTGTGTTCTACATGAACTACAGAGTGAACTGGCACCTCACCTGTGTGCCCTGTTCAATCACAACCTCACTTCATGCTTTGTCCCTACCAAATGGCATACTGCTATAGTCATGCCTCTTCACAAAGGATGAGTGACTACAGACCCTGGGAACTATCGCCCCATTAGCCTGACAAGTTTGATATGCAAAGCTATTAAATTAATTATCATGGACCTAATAAACAAGGATATTGGGAATCTCCAAACTCTGGATCCCACACAGTTTGTTTTTGTGAAGTGTAGATCATGCCTGCTCAACTTGGTTGACTTCTTTGAGTCAGTCACCAGAGCTGTGGATGAAGGCAAGGTGGTTCATACAGGCTACCTTGATCTGGCCAAGACCTTTGCTACCATTCCACACTCAGGAATCATAGAAAAATTCACTAAGATAGGCATCAACCCCTATATCACTAGGTGGGTTGCAAACTGGCTCACAGGTAGAACCCACAGTGTGAAAGTAGCTGACTCCAAGTCAGACTGCTGACCAGTCATGAGTAGAGTCCCGTAGGATTCGGTCCTGGATCCCCTCCTGTTTGGTATTTACTTCTCTGAAGTCCAGGCCAACAAAAAAGAACTCCAGCTGACAAAGTTCACAGATGGTTGCAAGTTAGGAGCTATTATTAACTCCCCGAGTAATGCTGGCATCCTGCAGAAAGCCTCACTGAGACTAACGACTGGTGTCAGAACAATGGCCTTAAGCTCAATGCCAAAAAATGTGTCATCATCCCCTTTGGGAAAAACCCAGTTCCCATGAATGACCACATCGATGGTAGTCCACTGAAGACAGAAGGTGTTATAAGATATCTGGGAACACAGGCTGACAGCAACCTCTCTTTTGACCACCACATTGCCACTGTGGTCAGAAATTCCTTCTATGTGGCACATCTCATTACTAAGAGTTTTGTATCCAGGAAGAAAGAAGTCATTGTCTCCCTCTACTCTTCCCTCATTAGGCCAATCATTGAGTACAGTGCCCCATTTGGCATGTACCTCACTAAACACCTGCAACAATGGGAGAGGCTGCAAAAGTACCCCACAAAGAGGATCCTAAGACTTAAATATCTGTCCTATATGGACAGACTAAAAAAACTCAAGCTATTCTCTTTCTCATATCGCCTACTTAGAGGCGATCTCTGCTTGACTTACAAAGCCATGTCTGACCCAGCTCTTTTAGAAATGCTACATCTAAAGAAATCCCAATCCCTCCACACCACACACTCCAGCGACCTCAACCTCATTACCACAATCAACAGAACATGCTGGAGGGACAGGTTCATAACCCAGAGAATGTCCATGCTATGGAACACACTTCCCATATATGCCGACCAGAGCACCCCACTGGCCCTCTTCAAAAGAAATCTTAATGAGTGGATGGGGAACAGAAAATTCACCCCAGGGATCACTCCAGTGACTTTACTCAATAGTGGCAATGGGAACTAAGGTCAGGTGGCACGATGCCAGGGCAATCCTATGGGATAGGCTTGTAAAGGCTCCAGGGCCATTAACCTAGTACACACCTATGAACCTATAAACCTATAACTCAGGTATCTGCATTAGATTTTTTCCACCTTTAAAATATATTTAAAATTGAGCATGACACTCTTTTTCAAAAACATTGCTTAAAATCATGTCAAGCTGTATATCTGCAGCCTGAGGAAGGGTGCTGCTCTCTGCTGTCATTTTATATTATAAGTAGCATTACTGCCCCAATTTACTTGGGAGGGAGAAAATGTATGGGTACTTAGAAGGGATGTGGCAGGAATAAGAAAAACTTGATATTCTGGATGGATGCATGCAGGACACTGTCTGTACTTAACACTGTAATGTAATAAATTAAACTTAGTTTGTTACAAGTATTTACTGGCTGCAAGAAACCTTCCACGGTGACATTTTCCCATAAAATATATATTCTCTCTGATGACATTAACAGGTGTTGCAATTCTGAAGTGCCTGTTCACCTAGGATATGGGAGTTTCCTTTCACCTATGCATGCCAGTTCTCTCTTATAGAAGGGGGTAGTCTAGCTGCTGACAATGTTGACATGCCAAAATGTGATAAACCACAACTGTACAATTTTAAGGCTACCTATGCACAGAGTCCTATACACTGTATGGCTTTGCAAATTATGTTGAGATCTTGCCAGTGAGATAAAAATGGGCTGTATTATTTGGAGCTGACCAAAATGAGTCTTCAAAGAAACCCTGGGGGTGACTAATATGCAAGAGAAAATGGAGATTTGGTAGACTAACATAGAGAGAAAGTGAAAAATTGCCACCTAAAGGTGGTTGAGATATACAAAGTAAAGGACCATTAAAACTTTTCTTGTAGATGCACAAAAGAGGAATCACAGTGGAGTATTGGTGGACAAATGAACATCTTAGTTGGTAGGTAAATGAATGGGCAAATAGAGGAAGGAGGTAAGAAATGAAATGAATTGCAGTGAAGTCTGTGGATGGAATTAGTTAAAAACATGGGACATTAAGGAAGACATGGTGAAGAGGGTAGAAATAAACTAAGAACAGAAGGTTCATAAGAGCAGATGGAATACAGCACTGATGAATTGATGAGGATTCTTGAGTAGTGAGCCATTAGTTAGATAAAATGGTGCAGTTGGGACTTTCAGATGAAATAACAAACCATCAGTAGGCTAGAAAACCAGACCATAAGGCAGGAAGTGTGAATACTCCAGTAGTGTACAAAAAATGTAAAATCCAAAGTTCTGAGTATGTTTATCCATGGAAAACACACTGTATTTAATCAAAACACATAAAATTAGTGCTTTCGTTTCTACCATAAGAAACGTCTTCAGACAGTTTAAAAGAAAGCAGTCCATATTTAAATACCTTGAATTAGTGATGACTTCATACAAAAAGCACCCCCCTCATGATCTCAGCCAATGAGATCACATCCCTGCATGCATATTTATCAAAATTTATAAATATAAATAAATATCATGAATATTTATAAAACCTTTAAAAAACATAAAATTAATATTCCACCACATCTCAGAAATTAAATATATAGCATATATGTTAAATATAAATAGAAATACAAGTGTTTTTATCTAAAACCTTATTCAAAACAATTCAATTTTACGTTACCATAAATATTAAATAAATATTAAAATAAATCAGATCACCTTTCCAGTCCCTTCAACTTAAGAATAATGTTGATAGAAATATATTCATTGAGACCTGGCCAAGTATTAGCTCTTAAACATAATTGCCAGGTCAGTTCTTACCTTTCTAGATGTAATGACCATGCTCTGCCCCTTTCACCAACCTTCACTGAGTCCAGCACAAAGGACATAAAAGAATACCAGTGAAAATCCACACCGTGTTTGGCAAAGGCATTGGTCCTATTATTTTTATGATTGCTCTAAGGTGTTCATAAATGCATTTTTTAATTTCCTCTCTGTTTTACCAATATATAAACCTGCACATAAAACACATTGGGCACAATATACCACTCTCTCTGAATGACAATAAAACTTTGATACTGGTTTAAATTTAAAACATTAATCACTGTCTCAGCAATCTCTGCAACATAGGGGCAATATGGGCAGCACTCACATTTCTTCATAAAGCCTCCCCCCTTATACGTAACCACTCTTTCAAACAAGTCCTTCAAATTTCAACCCCTGTGATACACAATTACAGGTCCAACACCTATTAAATCCCTCATTTCTCTTTTTTACTGTAAAAATTGCCATTTTTTTCTGTATAATATTCCTGATATGTTTGCTGTTAGTCCCAAATGTGGTGATGAAGGTGCATGAATAGTTGTTCTGATTTACAGATTTAACACTTAGAGGCTCAGTACCAGCTTCAATACTTACATCACTTGTTTCATTAATATCAATGTCCACTGCCAACCTAATGGGCCAGATGTTTTCATCCATTATAGATGGGTTCTAAATGAACACCTTCTTTTTTATTAATATCTTCCAACATAATCTCGTATACAAATGAGTATGGGTAACCTCACTTTAAAAACATATCTTTCAATGTCTCACATTTTTCTAAATATAACTTAAATGTGGACACCATTGCTGCCCTTACAAACTACCTTTTAACGACTGTTCATGTCTTCTTGAATGGATGGGTGCTTGAAAAGTGTAAACAAATAATTTGCATATGTCTCTGAAAAATTCTAGTGACAAATCTCCAATTTGTCATATCTTTACTCAAGTGAATATCTATAAAAGAGATTTCTTGATCATCCACACAGTGGAAACTTTTCAAAAAATTGTGTGGTACTGTTCAAGTAAACCAAAAACTTCTCAATCATTAATTTGGGACCTTTCCATAAAATAAACAAATCATCTAACAACCGACTGACTAGCCACTTCTACTGCTTAAAATAGTGTTGAGTTGTATCCATGCAGCCTGTGGAAGGTTGCTGCTCGCTGCTGCCATTTAGTAAGTAGAAACAGTATGCCTTTTACTCAGGAGGGGGTGGAGACATGGATATTTTGAAGGGATGTAGAAGGAATTAGTAGGCAAGAAGCCAGGAAGTGGCTGGGAGATTGGGAGTGGGAGACCAGTAAAGCAGGGTTCAGATTCCACAACAGCAGAAGGTAATCAGAGATGGTGTTTTTAGAGTAACAAGACAAAGTGTTATAACACAGGTATCTGCATTAGATTTTCTTCCACCTTTAAAATATATTTAAAATTGAGCATGACACTCCTTTTCAAAAACATTGCTTAAAATACTGTAAAGCTGTATATCTGCATCCTGAGGAAGGGTGCTACTCTGTGTAGTCATTTTATATTATAAGTAACATTAGTACACCAATTTACTCGGGAGGGAGAAAAGGCATGGGTACTTAGAAGGGATGTGGAAATAATAAGAAAACTTGACATTCTGTGTAGGTGCGTGCAGGACTCTGTCTGTACTTAACACTACAATGTAGTAAATTAAACTTAGTTTGTTACAAGTATTTATTGGCTGCAAGGCACCTATTCCAAGGTGAAGTTTTCCCATAATGTATATCTTCTCTCTAATGACCTTAACATATGTTGCCAGTTTGAAGTGCCTGATCAGCTAGGATATGGGAGACTTGTGCAGATAAATTATTTCAGTTTCCTTTCAGCTGTGCAAGCCAGTTCATAGGATCATAGGATCATAGGAGGTTACTAGGCTATTGGCACTGAGGCCCTTATAAGCCTAGCCAAGAGATTAGCCCATGTTTAGACAAATCAGCACCCAATGCGCCTGTCCAGCAGGGACATGGGTGGAATCCCAGGGGTATATTTTCTTTTTCTCATCCAGTTATCCAGGTTGTGCTTAAAAGGGGTAAAGAGGTAATCTGCTTGATGTCGAGAGGGAGTCTATTAAATAGATGAGAGAGTCTCTGGGACACAACTCTGTCCCGCCTACAAGTCCTGTTGATGTCACAGACCAGGTTGAGGCCACACGTGCAGGTTACTCGAGTTGAGCTTGAGTTATGGATATGCAGCTTTCCCATCAATGTTATCTCTTACAGAAGGGGGAAATCTAGTTGCTGACAATGTTGACATGGCAAAAACAATAAACCACAACTGTGCAATTTTAAGTTGACCTATGCACAGAGTCCTATAGATTGTACGGCTTTGTAAATTAGGTGAAAGGTGGTTGAGATATGACAAGATAAAGGATCACAGAAACAAGGGTGGGAGGATGACAAAATGGTTAAGGTGTTTACCTTAAAAACACAAGGTGCAGGGTTTGATTCTCACATGGGGTAACTGGCTAGGCTTCAAATGGCCCAAAAAAGGTAGCTAGCCTAGTACTAACTTATGAACCTTATTACTAACAGATGCACAAAAGGGGATTCACAATGGAGTATTTTGGACAAATGAACATCTTAGTTTGTATGTAAATGAATGAGCGAATAGAGGAAGCAGGTAAGAAATGAAGCAAATTACAGTGAAGTCTATGGTGGGAATTAGTTAAAAATGGGACATTAAGAAAGACATGATGAAGAGGGCAGAAATAAACTAAGAACAGAAGATTTGTAAGAGCAGATGGAATAGGGAACTGATGAAATAATGAGGATTCTTGAGCAGTGAGACATTAGTTAGATATAATGGTGCAGTTGTGACTTTCAGATGAAATCTCAGGCTGGGGATATTGCTAAATGTAAGTATGATAATTAAGGTCTAACAGGGAGATGAGAAGCAAGGTAGGTAAGAAGATTATATGCATATGTGATGGTAGTCTAAAACAGCCTATGAGCTACTGACAAAGCTGCAGAAGAGTTTCAAGGTGCTATGTGCTGGACATGGCAGAATATTTAGCATTGGCCATGGTAGAAATGGACTACAAAATGTAAGGGCAGTTCTGTAAGAACAGGCTTGAAATTTTATATTATGACAGAATGGGCCCAAACTGAAACTGCAATATGGTGGAAGCCTCACACCTAAAAAAAAAACAAAAAAAAAAAAAAACAAGGAGTAGGTCCAACATCAAGGGATGGTTAGCTCATATCTTGAGAAATAGGAAAGAGATGAGATTGTTAGACATAATGGAAAAGCTGCAGCTGATAAGGTGAGAAAAATAAAGCAACCAGTCCTAGTCGGACAGCAAAACAGTATTGAGAGATTTATAATTATTAGGTACAATAAAAGAGGTACACTAAAAGACATGAGTGATAGAGACATGTTAGGATATAGCAATCTACTATTGGGCTTCACAGAAACAAAATTGTAGCAGAAGGCGATAGCTTGCTGGCTGCACCCTCTGAAACTACAGCAAAAGGGAGCATCATTTATACTTCAGATATAAAGAGGCAGCTATACAGCTAGCTTATGTGAGATAGTGTGCTTCTCAGAGGCAGGTTATAAATGTGAGAACCATTTGACTGAAGGCACCATTACTTAAATAAGTCTTTCTAAGGTCCATTCTTTCTTTCCCAGAAACTGAATAGCAGAGCCAGATACACTAATTAGCTACAGCATGCAAGACGATGGACTATAATAGATGTAACCAGGGAGGAATCTCATAAAAGCGTGGAGCTCAAGTAATCTGGGACTGGATGTGCCTATGGCAAAGCATGTTGATTACTGCCTTTTCAGTGAACGTATATTACAAAATATATCTCCTTCTCCTTTTCCCAGTTAGGGGTCGCCACAGCGGATCATCTGTCCGCACACAGGATTGGCAGTGACGTTTTACAGTGTCGAGTCACCAGCCCAGCACCCAACCAAGGGCCAATTTAGAGTGTCCAATCCACCTACTGCATGTCTTTGGGATGTGGGAGGAAACCGGAGCACCCGGAGAAAACCCACGCGACCACAGGGAGGACATGCAAACTCCGCACAGAAGGCGCCCCAGCCGAGGATCGAACCGGAGAACCTCTTGCTGTGAGGCGACAACGCTAACCGCTGCACCACCGTGGCCACCCTGTATATTACAAAATATATAAAATTATAAAATTAAATATAAAAGTATACTACAAAATATTCCTAATACGTATGTGATTGCACAGATTACATTACTTTCATGTAGTTAGTTTTTTTATGGCAGCCCACTTGGATTGTCCAAGCTTGTATTTTATGAGTTTGATAAACTCCTAAAAAGATGGATAAGAACAAACTTGTCACACTATCATCTGTTGTTTCAAAATGCAAAATGTTTAATCAAGGAAATTGTACACTAAAGAATGTTTGATAAAATGATGAAAAAAGATTTTGAGGTCTAAAAGGCCATTGCAACCCAAATGACCTCTGCTTGAGCAAAAGACTAGTGGCAACATGTATGCAGTAGCCTGTGTGCTTTGTTTGCAGCCATACATGTACTGTGAACCCTTACTGACACAGATAAAGAGGAATGAGATGGGACTCTAATTATTCCTGCTTCTTCCTGTAATGCAAAATATCTTATTGTGAGGGACAAAATAGTCTGTATCTAGGAATATTCAAAATTAATAATTTTGACACACTAGGCTAACTTTAGTGACAGAAGACTAGTCATTAAACTGCAAGCGTAAGTGCTTTTAAATGTGTTTTTGAATAATGGATTGGTGTCAAATGTGAGGACTTATTTCAAATTTGTAAAATTCTGTGTGTAGAGGAAACAGATGAAATGCACATATTTACTGAGTGCATTAAAAATGCCAGGTATGTTGGAAGGGCATAAGTAAGAGATTGTGAGTACAAAATGGAACTCTATGGCTGCATCCCTGCAACTCTTATTCTGTGATAAGTATCATTAACTGATTCAGTACTACAGGAAAGGCAACAGCTTGTCAGTCTGCTCCCCTGAAAAATATAATTATGCCAAATCATGAAGCAACTCAAAAGAAGTAATGAGGAGTCCAAGAGATTTTGTTACCATGTTAAGTGATGCAGAATGACTGCTAGCATGGATGGCAGCAGTGGCAACTGGGAAAAAACAGACAGTTAAAACAGCACAAAAGGAACAATACTTAAAACATGAAAAAAAAGTAGCATATAATCAAAACCCAAATAAAACAAAAACATGACAAGCACATTCATTCCAATATAAATTACAGGACCTTAGTCAGAACTAAAAACAAAATCAATTGCTTAAGTAGGTATCAAAAAGAATGTGATGAAATATCAGGTGATAAATTAGCTGTCATATGACCAATCAGATGATTGAATTAGATTAAATAGATACATTAAAGGTTCTACTACAAGTGCTCAAGTCCCTGTCTCTTAAAAACCCTGTCTTGAAGTCAAGGGCTCAAGCATCTTGTAGCTTACCTAGGCTATTGCTCATACTCAGTCTGAAATACTAGTATAGGAAAATATGTACTGCACTGTACCTGAAGCATTATCTGAGTTTGAGCAAGGTAAACACAGTTATGTGGAAAGACTGGAAAGGAATTTAGCTTTAGTGAGTGAGAGAGGAGTTTTTAGGGTTAGGCACTGGGAAGAAAATTATTAGGTTAGAGAACAATTGGGAAATTTAGAATTGGGGATTGAGAAGGCAGTTTTAGAATTTGGGAGTGAGGACTGAAGCTAGGAACTGGTCAGAGTATTATTGATATAGTTAGGGGTCTGATAAGGGAATGTTGTAGGATTAGACGTTGGGAGGGTTAAGCAGATAAAGAAGAACCATTTAGTTGGAGTTTGAAGACTTGAATTTTTGAGCAAATATCAGCAAGTGTGTCACAAACTTCTAGAACACGAACACTTGTAACAGACCCTGCATTAAAACCCGAGACTGACAAATAAAATAAAATTAAATTAAATTAAAAGAAATGAAACCAAGAAAATTCAAAATTAATTGATATGATCCTATGGGAGTCAATGAAATTATTTTATAAAGGAGAGTCTTAACTTTGCATTACAACAAAAGAAAGTAATGGGATAAAGAAAAATGTTTATAAAAAGAAAAATGTTTATTATCAAAATAATAAAAAAGTCTAAGTGCTGTGTTTCAGCTAATCCTGCAGCAAAATGTTTCCATTAATCTAGAAAAAGTCATATAATGTTCTATTCTAAAATTCCTAAAGGTTCATATCAGTTAGCTCTTAAATTTAAAATGGTAGCAAGAACAAAGCACATTAACAGTGCATCTATCCTTTTTATAACATTTCTAGACTGTTTTTATAAAACACTGTTAGAAAAGCAATGCACAGAATTATAGAGTATAACATGAAAAAGAAACCAATGTGGTTTTAAAATAAGACTATACAAAATATATCAGAATAAAACTAATGTTATTCATTAACAAACAGTAAAATTATTTGATGAAAACTAATACCAAATTTAAGTGGGATAGTAAAGTGAGTACAAATTTAGGGATTACTATTGCATGTATGTGTAAAGAAATAGAAGCAATAAATTATAAGAAAAATCAAACAATATTAAAACAATACTCTACAAATGCAATATATTAAACTTTCTTTTCAAAATAGTTTGATTTAATCACAATGGTTATGTTACACAAATATATACATTATGCTGACATTTTCTTTAATTCCTTCTAATGAACATGTTAAACAATATAATGAAATTGTTTTGACGTTCTTATGGTACAGCAACAAACAAAGAACAGCTTTAGAATATCATGTGAGAGAATGGATAGATGGTAGAATTAGATTTCTTGATCCTGAAACATGTGCAATAGCTTTGCTTCCTGGCTAAATTCTTATTATTCAGATAGATGAAGAGAACCACATGGAACTATTTCATTAAATAAAGAAAAATCTCTCTATATGCAAAACTGAAAGAGGTTAAAGTGTTAAGCATAACAATTATGGATTTGATCTTTTGGAATCAAATCTTAAAGAAACAGTAAAATGTGTAAATATGATGTGGATATTTGAAACTGGTTTACTGTCCAGAACAACAGACAGTTTTCAATGTCTAAAGTGCATTTAATGTCAGATATAATTATTAACGGATTCTCTCCCTTTCTTAATTTTCTGAGCAATCTCAAATAAATAAGAGGAAATGTATTTTTAGTTATTGACCAGGATAGAGTGCTGATTTCCTTTGACATTTTTCTGCCTCAACCTGAGAGTGCTGTCTGGTTAAATGCTTTTATCTACACATAAGCAAAGGAGGCTAAGTGAATCAAAATCTGAATCTCAGGAAACAGTTCAGCAAAAGCTCCTTATTCCTCTGCACTAATTGCCAGGTAGATAATATATATGCAAACAAAATATATAAAATAATTAAGAACTATAGAAAAAAATCAACAGGCCAATTTCAACAGGACCATTCTTTACTATCTATCTTTAACATGCTATTTCAGGTGCTCTGATATTCTCTCTTAATTCTTACTGTAGTAGCTCACCTCCTAAGGTTTGGTAAACTTTATAAACAATGCTACCCTCAAAAAAAAAAAAAGTTTTATTAATCCTTTTAATCAAAATTTTTAACTTATTTAGTCTGGTATGTTGGTATGTTACTGTAACAGTACTATATAAATGTTCCTGTATTTGAAATGTTTTACCTGTCTGACATTATCTGTATTGTATATAGGTTCATAGGTTCATAGGTTCATAGGTTTATACTAGGCTATCTGCCCTAAGGCATTTATAAGCCTAGCCCAAATTATTGTGGCTTACGCCACCCCTTATATGAAAAAAATACTGTGCCCATTAGTTTGTTGTGCCTCTGTCCAGCAGTGACACAGAGATGATTCCTGGGGTAAACCTACGATCTCCCATCCACAGGTCTAGATTTCTCTTGAACAGAGTCAGCGAGGTGCTCTGCCTCACATGGACCGGGATTTTATTCCACAGCATAGGGAGTCTCTGAGTGATAAATCTATCCCTCCAGCACGTCCTATTTATATCCGTGCTAAGGTTTAAGTCACTTGCTCTAGTGGTTTTGGTGGATTTGGATTTTTGAGGTGGAGCATGTCCATTAATTCCGGGTTGGACATGGCCTTGTATGTCAGGCACATGTCACCTCTGAGCAGACGGTATGCGACTGGATAGAGCTGGAGTTTCTTCAATCTGGCAGCATATGACAGATTTTGGAGTCCCTTTATCCTTTTGGTGAGGAACTTTTGGGGTCTCTCCAATTGCTGCAGATGTCGGGTGAGATACATCCCGAATGGGGCATTGTACTCGATCACTGGTCTGATAAGTGAAGAGTACAGGCGAACAATGACCTCACTAGATCTGGATGTGAATCCCTTCATGATCAGGTGGGCAATGTAGAAGGTCTTTCTAACCACTTTAGCAATGTGAGTGTCAAAAGAAAGGCCACTGTCAACCTGGGTCCCCAGGTCCCTGATAACCTCTTCTTTGCTTAGTGGATTGCCACCTATATGGTAGCTTGGGGTTACCTTGTTTTTCCCGAAGGGTATGACTATACATTTTTTGGCGTTTAACTTCAGGCCATGGCTCTGGCACCAGCTATCTCTTTCCGTGAGTCCCTTCTGAAGGATATCCGTGTCCGATGCACTTTCCACTATGGCCCAGTTTGCAGTCGCCTGCAAACTTTGTCAGCCAAAGTCCTCCCATGTTGGCCTGTACTTCTGAGAAGTAGATGCCAAACAATAGGGGGCCAAGGACCGAGCCCTGTGGGACACCACTTGTGACCGGCTTGGAGTCTGACACAGCGCCAGCAACTCTAACCCTGTGGGTTCTGTCCTTAAGCCAGTTTGCAACCCATCTTGTGACATATGGGTTTACATTTAAGCTGGTAAGTTTTTCTACAATACCCGAGTGGGGTATTGTGTCGAAAGCCTTTGCAAGGTCAAGGTAGGCTGTATGGACTGCCTTTCCCTCATCAATGGCCTTGGTGACTGTTTCGAAGAAGTCAACCAAGTTCAAAAGGCATGATCTTCCCTTGACAAAGCCAAACTGGGTCGGGTCCAATGTCTGCAAGTCCCCTATATCTTTGTTTATAAGCTCCATTATGATCCTCTCCATAGCTTTGCAGACTAGACTTGTTAAGCTTATGGGGCGGTAATTACCAAATATGGTCAAGATTTCTGTCTTGTAAATTGTCTTAATGTGGAGCTTTTCTGCCCGGACCTCTGCTGAAAATGGACATACATCCAGTCGGATTATCCCGGTCAACAAATGTAAAATAAATAAATAAATAAATAAATATAACTGTGTAACAGAGATAAAATGGGATTATGTTCACAAAATGAGCAGCTTAACTTTAACTAATTTTAACGTTCTTAAATTAAGAAAGAAAAAAAGAAAGAAACTATATGGTCTTTATTTCAGCTACTGTTCTCCTGGAAATGTCAACAATGAAAAATGTATCACTCCAAATACAATTTAAATGATACACAATAAGGAAGGGACTGGTATTTATTGTTGGACATGCAAATCCTTAATCAAGGTAGACTGGAAGGATATTGCTTATTAGTGTAAAGTTGAATAACCTTTTCAGGAAAAAATCAACAGGCCAATTTCAGCAAGATTGCTACATGGTGTAAGCCTGGTGCACACCTTGTGGTTTCAGTTTCTGATTTAGAGACGGCCCTACCATGCTGCACCTCAGTGTTGGACTGTTCTTGCAACCTAATACAAATGTTATTGAGGTATTCTGAAGGCCTATGCTAATTAGCCAGGTGGTCTCCCTGGAAATGCCTTTAGAAAGACATTTATGCAGCCCCATGATTCAGGGACTTGTAAAAAGTTAAGAGAGCAATATGTCTGGACTTGGAATGCACTTTACGAGCAGTAATAAGAATGAAACTCTAATGGATAGGCAGAGAGAAAATAACCTACATTAGGGACATTTTGTCAAACCAGTGACAGGAAAGAGCTGTGTGTGTGTGCGTGTGTGTGTGTGTGTGTGTGTGTGTGTGTGTGTGTGTGTGTGTGTGTGTGTGTGTGTGTGTGTGTGTGAAACACAGGTGTGCCTTTACCAACATGATGCATGGGCCACCATTGTTGACTACCTCATGTACATGCTGAATTGTACTCACAGTAGTTACAGATGATTCAGAGATATACAAATGAGCCAGTGATGTAGTATTTCCTTATTGTAGCTACCATGTCTCTGAATTACATTTTCTTGCATCATGGAAATAGTTCCTTCTGTTTGCATCTCTGACCTCAAGTGGTGGGTTCATTTTTAATCCTTTGGAATTTTCCATGTAAGCTCTGTGATCTAATGAATTTATATAAATTAAACTTTTTGTTTTATTTAGTGCTCCATTTCTGAGATATGTACCCAAACCTCAGTTTTTACCTCTCTGGAACATATAGGTTCATGGATAAATACTAGGATAATGACCACTAGGGCCCTTATGAGCCTAGCCATGCAACCTAAATGTGACCCACAAATTTGGTTTATATAATATAGGGGAGATTTAGGCCACAATGGTGCGGCGGTTAGCGTTGTTGCCTCTCAGCAAGAGGTTCTCTGGTTCAGTTCTCGGCTAGAGCACCTTCTGTGTAGAGTCTGCATGTCCTCCCTGCGGCTGAGTGAATTTAAAGACATGGAGGTAGGTGTGTGCATGTGTGGGTGCCTTCTTTGAAGGTTAGGCACTGGGCTGGCAACTCAACACCATAAAAATTCACTGCCAATCATTAGCGGACTGGAGTTCCGCTGTGGCAACCCCTTACCGGGAAAAGCCGAAAGACAGTTAGGGGAGATTTAATGACTGCCTCTGACATCAGAGATATAGAAGCCAGACTAGAGGTGATTTTCCAATTACCCATCCATTAACAACAGCCTGGAAAATCACTACAAAAAATAGAAAAATAGGTTGCTTCTTCATTTACAGAATTTATAAATACTGTCATTGTTCTGTGGCAAAAATAAATATCTCTTATTAAAATGAAAACAAACAAAATAAGCACAGAAGATAATTAAATAAAATTAAATTTTTAAAAAAATATATCAATTTATGTTATATGATCAATTTATAATTTTTGAGCATATTTTGTTAGTGTGTTTGTTCATCCATATAACATTTCAATAAAGATAGTTAAAAAGTATACTTAAACTGCAACTGAGACTGGGTTGCACATAATGACAGTTCTGCCTCCCCATACTAAAATACTAAAGGCACTCTTCTACTGACACATGATTACAACACCATCCTCATCATCAAAGATGTTTCATATCAGATACAGATATAGCCTCATTTAATTGTGGATGGCTGAGTCAACAAAGCCATTCCCTATCCTGCTAGCTGGCTCCTTCAGGATCTGAACTGCTTGATGAACTACACTTGGCAGGCACATAGTCAGAGCTTCACCTACACCATAGAGCCAAGCAGTTGCTTAATTCTTCAACTGATGTTAACAATAAACTACCATGGTGGTTATATAAAATGAGGTACTGGCACACAGTGCAACTCAGTACAGATGCTAAGTAGCTCCTTTGCAGCTGCACAGACTCATAGATTCATAGACTGTTACTAGTCTAATGACTTGAGGGGCCTCTCCATGCTTAGCCAAGATTTCCCAAAAGAATAATGATGTCCTGTATCCAAATAGGACATTGAGGGTCAGTCATTTATAAGCTACCTCTATCCATGCAGAACATGGCTGCCAGGCCTGGTGTAAATGTCCTAGTTTCCATTCACTTGTCTATGTTGTGCTTAAACAGGGTAATAAACAAACTCAGCTTCATATGGATGGGAGGCCTGTTCCATAGGAGGGACAACCTCTACGATACCTATCTGGTTTTCCAGCATGTTCTGTTTAAGTCTTAGAGAAAATTCAGGTCCCTAGATCTTGTATTTCTGGTACTCTGACCTACGAATATGTAGGAGATTCATAAGTGTGGGGATTGCAGATGCCTTGTAAGCCAAGCATAGATCACCCCCTCATCAATCTATAAGACACTAAATTGATGGAAAGGGCTTTTAGGTGCTCTGCATAAGGCAAGTTTGTTATGCCTTGTATTCTTTTTGTAAGGAACTTTTGAGGTCACTGTAGTTGCTGCAAATGTCTGGTCAGGGTCCATTGCAAAGAGAGCATTGTACTGTATGATTGGTCTGATTATGGTGGAGTATAGTAGGATAATGACCTCTTCACATTCCTCTCAACCTCTCAGAGCAGGAAATCTGGACAAAGCCAAAAATAATTGGGGACAAAGGCCCCAAAATAGGGACAGATTTTAAATATTGTTTCTATAAACTTATATATTTACTAGAATAATAGGTTTTGTATTATTATTATTATTATGTATTTTCTGAAAGATATGAAGTTTGAAACTTAAAAGTCTGTCATTATTTGTTATTATTTAGCAACTTCAATCTTCAATGATATGCTAGAAAAACACATATTTTTGTGAGGAGCAAACCAAAAATATGAGCCATAAATCTGGACAGTTCAGTGGTACGCCTCTTCTGAACAAGATGCTATGCTCTTACTTATACGTTGTGCAATATAAAAGGATTTCCTTATCGCTGTGACCACATGGTGGTCAAAGGTAATGGTACTATCAATGTGCATACCAAGATCCCTGACCACTGGGTCGACTCTTAGGGGTGCACTATCAACACAGTAATTAGCTGGGATGGTTGACTTCCCAAAGGGTAAATGTTATGCATTTCTTACCACTGAGTTTATGATTATGGCTTTGCTATCATTTGTTAGTCAGAGATAGACCTTTCTGAAGAATGCTAGTGAATTCAGGGGAGTCATTGATAACCCTTAGCTTGCAATCATCTGTAAACTTAGTCAGCCATAAACCTTCAGCATATGCTTCCATTTCAGAGAAATAGATGCCAAAAAGGAATGGGACCAGTACTGAGCCCTGGGAAACTCCTCCAGTGAATGGCCTCTTGTTTGAGGTGGCCTCTTTTATTTTGACCTCCTGGGTCATATCAGTGAGGCACTTGGCTTTCCAGTGGGTGATAAAAGGATTTATACCTGAATTAGTGGAGCCTGTCTATAATGCCTGAATGGGGTATTGTATCAAAAGCCTTGGCCAGGTTGAGGTAAACTGTGTGCACAGTCTTACCTTCATCCAATGCTTCAATGACCTTCTCAAAAAAGTCCATAAGATTTAAAAGGCATTACTTTCCTTTAACAAATCCGAAGTGTGATGGGTGCAGCATTTGCATGTTACCAATATCCTTGTGTATCGTGTTCATCATGAGTCTTTCCATAACCTTATATATATATGAGGCTGGTAAGACTTATGGGCCTGTAGTTACCCAGATTAGTGGTTGCACCTCCTTTGTGCGGGGGAATGACTGTAGCCACTTTTTATTCCTTGGGCAGAAAACCTGACTGAAGGTGCCAGTTGAAAAGTGATTCAAGTGGACCAGAGAGGTCATGTTTCATGTTATTTATTAAACATCCCTGGATGTTATCAGGGCCCACTGATGCAGTGGTTTTCCCTTGGAAAGTGCATTGATGAATTGTTCCCTAGTAGTGGTTGGGGAGATTGTGTTAGGTGTTATTTCCTTTGGTATATCAGGAGAGAGTGGGGGGAGAAATTTGAGCTAAACCTGTCAGCCAAAAGGTTGGCAATGGCCTCTAGTTCAGTGTAGGTGATGCCATTTACAATAAGTTCTGTGCATTTCCTCTTAGGTTATGTACATAGCTTAGGAAACTTTGTAGTTGTCCTTTGTCTGAGAAGCTTTTTTTTTTGTCAAATTTAGCCTTTGAAGTATTAACCCTCATAGCTGCCTGTTTAGATTGGTCAAGGAACCTTAAGCATTGCATTTATTTATTTATTTAAATTTGTTGACTGGGGTGATCTGACTGGACCATACAAAAAAGCCCTTTTAAGCATATGCTTGAGAAGAAAAGCTCCATTTGTGATTATGGAAACTATTTTTATTTGAAAGATTAGTTTTATAAATCCATATCTTAATATCTGAATATTAATAAACAGACATAGATCGCATCATATGAATTATTTATTCATATATTATGAAATATGTACATCATTTTTATAAAGTAATATTATAAGATATGCAGATACAGTTTTACAAACACGCATCTGCAAGTATAGTTCTAACAACCACATTTTAGGACAAACAGGAAGACATTTTCAAGAGGATGATAAATGCATGAACTGGAAACCATATATGGCAAAGTTTAAGAGTTGAGGTTAAAAAGATGAGAGCTATTAGGGCTTAGATTGTTTCAGTTAGGTGATGCGGTGAGGGCACTTATAGAGACTGGCACAGAGGTAGTGAGAGAGAAGGTCCATAAGGAAGTTCAGTTTTACAGGTAATTCTTCCATGGTAGTGATAGAGAGTGCTATTCAGAAACATGTCAAGTAGGTTTTCTGTTTTAGTGATAGTGAACATCACTTTTTCTTGCAATCAGTGTCTGTGTGTTTGTACTGTTGCAATAACGTAGCTATGAATGGGCATTTAATCTCTCCATATATCATGGAGTAAGTCACTGTTATTTGTGAGCATTTGATGAGATTGAGAGGTTTTAACCAATGTAGATTGCTACTTAATAGTGGGTTCTTGAGGGTAGAGTAGTGTCAAATCCAGCTATTTCGTTATACATTGGCTGAGCCTGTTTAGGTGACATGTGTGAACATTATTAAAGAAGGGAGAGGCATATACTGGAGTAAGTAGAAGGTAAACAGTGCCAGAGGCTTTAGGGCTAAAAGCCATTTTGAAACTTTTGACCTCATATAAAAGACATGGTGAGTCTTTCTGAAAGTGTATTGGACGTGCATATTAGTCCTGAGTTGATGTCAACTGTAGCCTGTAGCAGTTACACATGTGGGATGGTACCTATTTTTCTGTTTTGACATGAAATTAAATTGAGAATAGGAACAATTATGTTCTTGGAATGGAAAACCACACATTTCATTTTTTGGGAGTTTAGTATTAGGTTGTGGGCCTGGTGCCACATAATTAAATTGCATGCAATTTGCATAAGTTTGTGTAGCTTATATATGGAGGGGCAATGCATATGGGAGTGGCATTGTCAGCAAGCTGAGTTATTTTGAATAGAACTGCAGCTGTTTGGTGCTATCATGAATAAGCTAAAGAGAACTGGTCCTAGTATTGGCCCTTGTTGGACTCCTCCTTCTACAGGGAAGAATGCTGAGTGGATGAATTTCCATTTGACCACTGGGGATATATTATTTAGTTAACTTAGGAACCACAGTAGAGTTTGGTGGGACATGTTCAGGTCTTCTAAGGTCTGTAGTCATTTAAGGTGGAAGATGATGGTGAAAGTGTTTGAGAAATGTTGCGGGAACTAGTTGATTCCTGCTGTGATGAGTATTAATAGTATTTAGAAAGAAAATGAGGGCTGTAGTTGTACTATGTCTTGTGTGAAATTCACGCTGGGTGTTGGAAGGTAGTTTGTTGTCTATAACATATTTTAGAGCTTTTTTATGTATGTATCTTTCAAAGATTTATGTGAGGAAATTGTGATTGCTGTATCGTTGTTCAATTCTATTGATGGCCCAATCTTTTGAAATAGGATAGTAAAGCTCTGTGTACATATGATAGAGACATGCGGTTCATTGACCTATTGATTAGTATGGAAAATGGATAAACTAGAGACTTGGCTGTAATTTTAATATTTTCAGTAGGGAGGTTATCTGCATTTAGTGTTGTAGTTTTAAGATGTATTAGTTGTTTCTCCCTTTTTCAGTGATTGAAGGCAGTGCATGAAACTGAAACTCTTCTTGATTATTGTTAGATTGAGGTGAGAAAAACCGGGCTGTAACAGGAGGGGTACCTAGCAGTGAGATGTCCGGATCAATAAGTATGAATTGAAAGCTGAAGCAGTTTCATTTTCTGGTTGAACTGTCTGGCTGAGAGATTTTGTCAGGCTTGAATAGCTTGGTGCTAGAGGGTAGGGCTCTTCAGTGTTTGTTTTGTAGTTTATGATGATATTCTTTTTTGTCCTTATTTGTGTGTCAGTTTGCTTTACTTCTAAGTGATCTATAGTGTTGATGAGGCTGGTTATCTATTATTTTGGAATACTTGCAATATTTTATCTCTATTTTTTATTTATTTATTTTTATACGTGCCTTTGTAGAGGAAGTTAACCAAAGTGCTGGTCTAATCTTTTTTAGGTCTTTTTCTTAAAAGGCCCTGCTTGTTTTCTAGTGATATATTATCAAAAGTCATAGTTGCATCATCTAATGGTAGATATCTGAGGATTTGCCAATTTAATTGGTTTAGAGTCACCCTGAAGTCCTGAAAACTTCTAGATTAAACCTGGTTAAGTTGAAGAAAAAGTTTAACTGTGGGGGAGTTTTCAAACTAATGTGGGCCCTGATTACATAGATAAGATAATGGTCACTTAGTTTGTTATCAACAAAAGGGCCATGTCCATAATGGTTGAACCATCTTTGAATGGGGTGTCACTAAAGTGATATGTGCATGGGTGCACAGTTTTGCCTACACACACCACAAAACCAGCCTCACATAATGCTACCACTCCACTGAATCAAACACATAAACACACAAAGACATACTCGGAGGCTCTGAGTAAAAATTTACCTAAACTGCAGAGGCCTCCAAAGCAGACACCCAAACAACTGCTACCTCAAGACACCCCACAAGCAACACATAAACCACAAAAGCAGTGTGCAAAGCAGTCACAGCCCTTAAGGCCAAATACAACACCAAACATACTTGTCATAGGTGACTCCATAGTCAGACACACTGACGTCCCACTCACCAGGCTGAACAAGGAGAGGGTCACAGTAAGCTGCCTATCGGGCGCTAGAATCCGCCACATAACACAAGCACTGGTCACTCCACAGCAAGTACAAATATGACACAGTCATTGTCCATGCTGGTGTGAACGACCTGAGACGTACCTCCCTGGACTGCATGAAAAGAGACATAGAGGAGCTCTCTGATTATGTAGCCCAGGCAGGTATGACCCTAACCCTGAGCAGTATCCTTCCTTCACCAAGAATGATGCCACAATATAGAGACAAGATGATCAGCTTTAACAATTGGCTTAATGTCTGGTGTCATTCAAAGGGGATCCAGTGTCTGTCTGCCTGGGATGACATGCTTGACAAGCCACGCTGCTTCGCAAGGGACGGCTTGCACCTGTCACCCCTGGGATTCCGGATATTGGCTAAGGCTCTTGCCACCCCATAGTGCCTTTTTTAGGCAAGGCTCAAATTCTAAACCTACCACCCTAGAAAACAAAAATGGGAAGAAATTGAGGGTAATGCTGCTCAATGCCAGAAGTCTAAATCTCAAAATGCACGCACTCGAGGCCCTTCTCAGTATGGAGAACATCGATGTCTGTGCTGTAACTGAAACCTGGTTCAAGGCTCCTGAGAGCACCCCGGCACTATTAGGTTTTACCTCATATCATGCCCGCCCCAAAACCGGGACCACACCACAAAAGGAGGGGTGTATCCATATTCATAAAGGATACTCACACCTCCAGGTTGGTGGCAACGCATGAAGCTTCGGAAACCATCCAGGTGCAACTAACAATAGGCAAAACTGCTCTACAAATTGTAGCATGCTACAGGCCACCCTCTCAAACTCAGGAACCCCACACAGCCTTCCTGAAGACACTGGAGGGTATAAATGTATCTCCAAACACCATCATATTGGGTGACTTCAACTACCCGAATATAGACTGGGAACATTACTCAAGCCCTAACTTTCTAGCCCAACGGTTCCTGGAGTTCATAAATTCAAATGCCATGGAACAGCTAGTCACTGTTCCCACGAGAGGAGAAAATATACTAGATCTCATTGTCACAAACATGGGGACAAAATGCTCCACACCGGAAGTATATCCCTCATTGGTGAGATCTGATCATAAACTAATCTCACTGGAAATCCACATCCCGCCCCCACCCCAAACAAAAAAGACCATAGTGAAGAACTTCTCTAAAGCAAACTTCACACTACTCAAGACTGGTGTGGTATCCTTCAAGGCCCCTGAGTCAGAGGAAACCACAACGCAAGCTGCGGAAGCCCTTACAAATGCCTTCTATGAACACCTCCAGGACTGCATGGATCAGGCAATCCCAAATAAAACCAAGACTCTTTCCACAAAGGGCAAACGTCCAGTCTGGTGGACCCCAGCCATTAACAAACTTTACAATAAGAGGAGAAAGCTATTACATGATAGAACAAAATCCATAAAAGGGAAGTCACCCCTGATCATTATTAGTAAAAAAATACGAGCACTCATAAAATCAACTAAGGCCAATTTTGAGAGAAAAATTGCCATGGATTCAAAGGACAATCATAAGGCCTTTTTCAGCTATGTTAGGAACCTGGGTGGAAACTCACAGATATGCTCAGAATTAGTCCAAAATGATACAAAAATCACTGAACCCACAGACATTGCCAACATACTGGCAGACAGGTTCAGTGCAAACTTCACCCCTCTCTCCCCTAAAGGAGAGATAACTATCCCAGCCGAGTGTAGCCTCCCGGACATCTCAAATGCGCAGGTGAAAGCTGCTCTCTCTAAAGCTAAAAACACAGCATCAATGGGACCGGATGGTGTCCCCGGCTGTGTGCTACACGAGCTAAATGAGGAATTAAACCCGCACATAAGGCAGCTGTTTAATCTCAGCCTTACCACAGGATACGTGCCCAAGGAGTGGCGTGACGGCAACTGTGGTCCCACTCCACAAAGGTGGCCTCACGGACCCTGGTAATTACCGCCCCATAAGCTTAACAAGTCTAGTCTGCAAAGCTATGGAGAGGATCATAATGGAGCTCATAAACAAAGATATAGGGGACTTGCAGACATTGGACCCGACCCAGTTTGGCTTTGTCAAGGGAAGATCATGCCTTTTGAACTTGGTCGACTTCTTGAAATAGTCACCAAGGCCATTGATGAGGGAAAGGCAGTCCATACAGCCTACCTTGACCTTGCAAAGGCTTTCGACACAATACCCCACTCGGGTATTGTAGAAAAACTTACCAGCTTAAATGTAAACCCATATGTCACAAGATGGGTTGCAAACTGGCTTAAGGACAGAACCCACAGGGTTAGAGTTGCTGGCGCTGTGTCAGACTCCAAGCCGGTCACAAGTGGTGTCCCACAGGGCTCGGTCCTTGGCCCCTATTGTTTGGCATCTACTTCTCAGAAGTACAGGCCAACATGGGAGGACTTTGGCTGACAAAGTTTGCAGATGACTGCAAACTGGGCCATAGTGGAAAGTGCATCGGACACTGATATCCTTCAGAAGGGACTCACGGAAACAGATAGCTGGTGCCAGAGCCATGGCCTGAAGTTAAACGCCAAAAAATGTATAGTCATACCCTTCGGGAAAAACAAGGTAACCCCAAGCTACCATATAGGTGGCAATCCACTAAGCACAGAAGAGGTTATCAGGGACCTGGGGACCCAGGTTGACAGTGGCCTTTCTTTTGACACTCACATTGCTAAAGTGGTTAGAAAGACCTTCTACATTGCCCACCTGATCATGAAGGGATTCACATCCAGATCTAGTGAGGTCATTGTTCCCCTGTACTCTTCACTTATCAGACCAATGATCGAGTACAATGCCCCATTCGGGATGTATCTCACCCGACATCTGCAGCAATTGGAGAGACCCCAAAAGTTCCTCACCAAAAGGATAAAGGGACTCCAAAATCTGTCATATGCTGCCAGATTGAAGAAACTCCAGCTCTATTCAGTCGCATACCGTCTGCTCAGAGGTGACATGTGCCTGACATACAAGGCCATGTCCAACCCGGAATTAATGGACATGCTCCACCTCAAAAATCCAAATCCACCAAAACCACTAGAGCAAGCGACTTAAACCTTAGCACGGATATAAATAGGACGTGCTGGAGGGATAGATTTATCACTCAGAGACTCCCTATGCTGTGGAATAAAATCCCGGTCCATGTGAGGCAGAGCACCTCGCTGACTCTGTTCAAGAGAAATCTAGACCTGTGGATGGGAGATCGTAGGTTTACCCCGGGAATCATCTCTGGGTCACTGCTGGACAGAGGCACAACAAACTAATGGGCACAGTATTTTTTCATATAAGGGGTGGCGTAAGCCACAATAATTTGGGCTAGGCTTATAAATGCCTTAGGACAGATAGCCTAGTATAAACCTATGAACCTATGAACCTAAAACAATGTTGTATTTCATGGCATTTCATTTTAGTCAATAATCTGGCGACCTCTTAGTGGTGAATATTAGTCCCTCCTGAAGAATTTGGAAGGCTGTTGAGAATTTAGTCAGCTCTAAGTTTGTAGTCATCTGGAAACCTGTTAGTCACAGGCCATTGATATCAACCTTGACATCAGAGAAGTAAATATGAAAGAGTAGTGGTCATAAGATGAATCCTGGGAGATGCCATTGGATAATATTCTTTTCAATGAAAGAATGTACTCTTCACTAATAGACTGATTTCTGCCAGTCTCTCTCTGTTAGTAGCCTGCTATACACTGGATAACATAGAGCTTTACATTTAGTTTGATTAGATTGCTGATAATGCCAGAATTTGGTATTGTATCAAAATCCTCAGCAAGATCAAAGTAGGCAGTGTGAATTTATTCATCCAAGTTTACTGTATTAGTGACATGTTTAAAGAAGTCCACCAGATTTAGGAAGCAGGATCTGATTTTTTCAAACCTAAACTGACTTGGGTTCAGAACATGTAAGCCACCTATGTCATTATTATGAAGTTTGATTGCTAATAGATATGATTTAACTGATGTGATCTTTACTGCACATGTAAATATCTGTAGGGATACATATACTTTATGAAAGTGCATGTTTAAATGCATACATGATTATATACCCGTGTTTTTTCTTTTTTCTTTTTTTTTGTGCAGTAACAATTATCATACTGTATTTAGCAGCTTTACACATAGTACACTTACTCGTACTATATGCACCCCACCCAGTGATTATGGATGTGCACCATGTATAAATAAGTCATAAATCCTAACCTGCCAGCCTTACTTGTAAACTGCATCAAGTATGGGATTTGCCTGGGATGACATGCCCAAGAACAGATTCCCTCCTATTGTCTACTTCCTTCTTCATCTCTACATTGGCATTGGCAGCCCAGGCAATAATAAGTTTAATTGAATTAATGTAATCCAATACTATAGTCAGGGAGTATCTCAAAGGGTGACCCACCACAACTTCTTCATAAAATCAAGGCTTGGACTTTTTGAACTTCTTATGCTCATGTCTTTAACTTACACTTGTACTGAAAATAGTGCAATCTCTCTCAAAGGAGCAGCTGCTTGATTACTTTCTTATTCTTCTTCTCCTCTAAGCCCACTAATAAACTTCTAAATCAGCAAGTCTACTCATAGCTAACATGACCCATGGTTAAACTGTCTCTGGCTATACTCCTATATGGCCTTATCACAGCACAATTAGTGACTATAAAATAAATTAAGTACTAATGTAACAACACTTGTACCAAATACTTTTCTTTTTTCTAACACTCATTAAATCTTTGCAATACTCAATAGACACCCAATGTCATATCAGTCTCAAACAAATTATATTATGACTCCACACAGAAGGCACTCCATCTGATATATGTAAGATATCTTACTGCAATAATTTATAAAGATTACTTGTTTCTTTTGAGTTTCTTTTGAAATCTAAAGAATGCAATAGACTTATTTATCTCTCTGTCTCTCTCTATATATATTTGTACACACACACACACACACACACACACACACACACACACACACACACACACACATATATATGTGTGTGTGTGTGTGTGTGTGTGTGTGTGTGTGTGTGTGTGTGTGTGTGTATGTGTGTATATATATATATATATATGTGTGTGTGTGTGTGTGTGTGTGTGTGTGTGTGTGTGTGTGTGTGTGTGTGTGTGTGTGTGTGTGTGTGTGTGTGGTGTGTACACATGCACACTCATACACACACACACACAAACACACAGAAGAGCCTTTTTACTTCCTTGAACTTGGTGCCTTATACCACTTAGCCATCCTGATATTCCTCTCTACACCTTAGTACTTTCTGTTTTCCTCTTAACACTACTCAGTCTACTCCTTAATTGACCATTTATTCTTTCAAAGAAGTGCTTATTAAGTTTACACTAACAGTGATTATTTAATTGCATTCTGTGTGTTTGGATGTGTGTGTATGAGTGTGCATTTGTACACACACACACACACACACATATATATATATATATATATATATATACATATATAAATACCTATATATACATATATGTGTGTATATATATATATATATATATATATATATATATATATATATATATATATATATATATATATATATATATATATATATATATATATATATATATATTTATATATGTATATACACATATATATAGAGAGAGAGTGTGAGAGAGAGAGACAGAGAGATAAATAAGTCTATTGGATTCTATAGATTGGGTCTACTTGGCTTAGGTCAACCCTAAAAAGGGAGAGCTCCATCAGATTGTTGAAGTTGAACTGTATTACTGTCATATGATTAAGCTACATCAGCAACTTTAACTTACATTACAGTCTTCTTACAATTATTAACAACTACATTCATGCATACAGTGTCAAAGGCTTCACTTGTACAAAAACATTCTCAAAAAACTTTATATATATACAGTGGATATAAAAAGTTTACACACCCCTGTTAAAATGCCAGGTTTTTGTGATATAAAACAATGAGACCACAATAAATAATTTCAAAACTTTTTCCACCTATAATTTGACCTATAACCTGTACAATTCAATTAAAAAACAAACAGATCTGCTAGGGGAAAAATATAAAAAATAAAATACATACAATAAGCTGGTTGCATAAGTGTGCACACCCTTAAACTAATACTTTGTTGAAGCACCTTTTGATTTAATTACAGCATTCAGTCTTCTTGGGTAGGAGTCTATCCGCATGGCACATCTTGACTTGACAATATTTTCCCACTCTTCCTTGCAAAAGTGCTCCAAATCTGTCAGATTGAGATGGCATCTCTTGTGCACAGCCCTCTTCAGGTCACTCCACAGATTTTCTGTTGGATTAAGGTCTGGGCTCTGGCTGGGCCATTCCAAGACTTTTCTTCTGGTGAAGCGATTCTTTTGTTGATTTGGATGTATGCTTGGGTTCACTCTCATGTTGAAAGATGAAATTCCTCTTCATCTTCACCTTTCTAGCAGATGTCTGAGGGCTTTGGGCCAAAAGGGACTGCTAATTGGAACTGTTCATAATTCTCTCCACCTTGACTAAAGCCCTAGTTCCAGCTGAAGAAAAGCAACTCCAAAGCATGATACTGCCACCACCATGCTTCACCGTGGGGATGGTGTTCTTTTGGTGATGTGAAGTGTTGTTCTTGTGCCAAACGTTACTTTTGGAATTGTGGCCAAAAAGTTCAACCTTGGTCTCATCAGACCATAACACATTTTCCCACATGCTTTTGGGAGACCTGATGTATTGTTTTGCAATATTAGCCTGGCCTGGATGTTTTTCTGTGTAAGAAAAGGCTTCCATCTTGCAACCCTACCCTATAGTCCAAACATATGGAGAATACAGGAGATTGCTGTCACATGTAGTACACAACCAGTACTTGCCAGAAATTCCTGCAGCTCATTCAATGTTGCTGTAGGACTCTTAGCAGCCTCACTGACAGGTTTTTGTCTTGTCTTTTCATCAGTTTTGGAGGGACGTCCAATTCATTGCAATGTCACTTTTGCCCCATATTTTCTCCACTTTTTGATGACTGTCTTCACTGTGTTCCATGGTATATCCAATGTTGTGGAAATTGTTTTGTACCCTTCTCCTAATTGATACCTTTCAACAATGAGATCCCTTTGATGCTTGGTAAGTTCTCTGTGAACTATGGCTTTTGTTGTAGCAGGCAACTGAGTAACTGTCAGGAAAATCCTACTAGGACAGCTGAACTTTATTTGTGGTCAATCAGAGTCTCTTTAATTGATGTCAAGTGTGTACCCAATAAGACTGAATGCCTTAATTAAATCAAAAGGTGCTTCAACAAGATATTAGTTTAAGGGTGTGAACACTTATGCAACCAGCTTATTGTATGTTTTTTATTTTTTATATTTTTTCGCCTAACAGAGATGTTTGTTTTTCAGTTGAATTGTATAGGTTATAGGTCACATTAAAGGTGCGGAAAGTTTTGAAATGATTTATTGTGATCTCATTTTTTTATATCACAAAACCTGGAATTTTAACTGGGGTGTGCAAATGTTTTATATCCACTATATATAAAGTTTTTTGAGAATATATATATATATATATATATATATATATATATATATATATATATAGTTAAACTTTACAATCTCGAAATATTAAAATGCCAAATTTTAATATCTCGAGGCTATAAAGCTGAAAATCCAAAAAAAGACAACCCACAACCGCGAAATTTAAAATCGTGATCATACACATACACACACCACCGCACAAACAAGTACACATACATCTCCCTAACTACACTACAACAAACTAAACAACACACACAAACACAACATAACAAACAAACACACCTACCCTACCTATAAGTAGGGGGGCAAGCTGTACCCCCCTATACCCCCGCTACTTATATATACTAACTCAGAGGTCACACTAAACACACAAACGCATAAAACCCACCACTACACGCA